>NW_024727782.1:0-6166 GCF_018991925.1 Homarus americanus | reverse complement strand
CAAGGAACTTTGTTATACACGATCAGGGGATATGTTATACTCGATCAGGGGGATGTGTTATTCTCGATCAGGGGCCTTTGTTATACTCGATCATGGGACTTTGTTATACTCGATCAGGTGACTTTGTTATATTCGTTCAGGCGGCTTTGTTTTCCTCAATCAAGGGACTTTGTTATACTCCATCAGGGTCTTTGTTATACTCAATCAGGGGCCTTTGTTATATTCGATCGGGGGACTTTGTTATACTCGATCAGGGGACGTTGTTATACTTTTTAGGGGACTTTGTAATATTCGATCAGGGGGCCTTTGTTATACTCGACCAGGGGCCTTTGTTATGTTCGATCAGGGGCCTTTGTTATACTCGATCGGGGGACTTTGTTATACTCGATCAGAGGACTTTGTTATATTCGACGAGGGGCCTTTGTTATACTCAATCAGGAGATGTGTTATACTCGATCAAGGGACTTTGTTATACTCGTTCAGGAGACTTTGTTATACTCGACCATGGGACTTTGTTATACTCGATCTGAGGACTTTGTTATATTCTATCAGGGGACTTTGTTATACTCGACCAGGGGACTTTGTTATACTCGACCAGGGGACTTTGTTTTACTCGATCAGGGGACTTTTTTATATTCGATCAGGGTTTTTGATATACTCCATTAGGGGCCTTTATTATACTCGATCAAGGGCCTTTGTTATACTCGATCAGGGGACTTTGTTATACTCAATCAGAGGACTTTGTTATACTGGATTAGGGGACTTTGTTATACTCGACCAGGGGACTTTGTTATACTCGATCTGGGGACTTTGTTATACTCGATCAGGGGACATTACTCTACTCGATTAGGGGCCTTTGTTATACTCGATCAGGGGACTTTGATATACTCGATGAGGGGGCTTTGTTATACTCGACCAGGGGCCTTTGTTATGCCCAATCAGGGTGCTTTGTTATACTCGATCAGGGGCCTTTGTTATACTATATCAGAGGCTTTTGTTATAAGCGAACCAGGGGAATTTGTTATACTCGATAAGGGGACTTTGTTATCCTCGATGAGGGGCCTTTGTTATACTCGATCAGGGGACATTACTACACTCGACCCGGAAACTTTGTTATACTCGATCAGGGCCTTTATTATACTCGACATGGGGGGTTTGATAAACTCGATTAGGGGACTTTCTTATACTCGATGAAGGGGCTCTTTATACTCGACCAGGGCGATTTGTTATGTTCGACAAGTGGCCTTTGTTATACTCGATCAGGGGGCTTTGTTATATTCGAATTGGGGACTTTGTTATATTCGACCAGGGGCCTTTGTTATGGTCAGCTAGGGGACTTTGTTATACTCGATGAGTGGACTTCGTTATACTCGATCAGGGGGCTTTGTTTTCCTCGACCAGGGGACTTTGTTATACTCGATCAGGGGACTTTGTTATCCTTGATCAGGGGACTTTGTAATATTCGATCAAGGGGCTTTGTAATACTCGATGAGGGGCCTTTGTTATACTCGATCAGGGGACATTACTATACTCGACCCGGGAACTTTTTTATACACGATCAGGGGATATGTTATACTCGATCAGGGGATGTGTTATACTCGATCAGGGGACTTTGTTATACTTAGTCAGGAGGCTTTGTTATACTCGTTCAGGGGAATTTGTTATACTCGATTTGGGGACTTTGTTATACTGGATCAGGGGGCTTTGTTTTCCTCGATTAGGGGACTTTCTTATACTCCATCAGAGGCCTTTGTTATACTCGATCAGAGGATGTTGTTAGACTCGATCAGGGGGCTTTGTTTTGCTCGATTAGGGGACTTTGTTATACTCCAACAGGGTCTTTGTTATGCTCCATGAGGAGCCTTTGTTATACTCGACCAGGGGACTTTGTTATACTCGATCAGGGAACTTTGTTATACTTGATCAGGGGACTTTGTACTATTCGATGAGGGGGGCTTTGTTATGCTCGACGAGGGGCCTTTGTTATGCTCGATAAGGCGACTTTGTTATATTCGATCAGGGGACTGTGTTATTTTCGATCAGGTGCCTTGGTTATACTCGACCAGGGGACTTTGTTATACTCGACCAGGGGACTTTGTTATACTCAACCAGGGGACTTTGTTATACTCGACCAGGGGACTTTGTTATACTCGATCAGGGGAATTTGTAATACTCGTCCAGGGGACTTTGTTATACTCGATAAGGGGACTTTATTATACTCGATCAAGGGCCTTTGTCATAATCGAACAGGGGACTTTTTTAGACTCGATGAGGGGCCTTTGTTATACACGATGAGGGGCCTTTGTTTTACTCAATCATGGGCCATTGTTATACTCAACCAAGGTACTTTGTTACACTCGATAAGGGGAATTTGTTATACTCGACTAGGGGAATTTGTTGTACTCGATCAGGGGAATTTATTATACTCGACCAGGGGACTTTGTTATACACGACCAGGGGACTTTGTTATATTCGATCAGAGGACTTTGTTATACTCGATCGGGGGACTTTGTTTTACTAGATTAGGGGTCTTTGTTATACTCGATCAAGCGACTTTGTTAAATTCGATTAGGGGCCTTTATTATACTCTAACAAAAGGCTTTGTTGTACTCGATCAGGGGACATTACTATACTCGCCCAGGGAACTTTTTTATACACGATCAGGGGATATGTAATACTCGATCAGGGGATGTGTTATACTCAATCAGGGGACTTTGTTATACTCGATCAGGAGGCTTTGTTATATTCAACCGGGGGCCTTTGTTATACTCGATCATGGGCCTTTGTTATACTCGATCAGGTGACTTAGTTATAATCGACCATGGGACTTTGTTCTACTCGATCAGGGGATTTTTTTATACTCGATCAGGGGAATTTGTTATACTCGATCGGGGGAATTTGTTTTGCTCGTTCAGGGGGTTTTGTTATACTCGATCAAGGGACTTTGTTATACTCGACCAGGTTACATTGTTTTACTCGATCAGGGGACTTTGATATACTCGATCAGGGGGCTTTGTTATACTCGACCAGGGGCCTCTGTTAAGCTCGATCAGGGTACTTTTTTATACTCGATCAGGGGACTTTGTTATACTCGATCAAAGGACTTTGTTATACTCGATCAGGGGACTTTGTTAAACTCGATCGAGGACTTTGTTATACTCGATCAGGGGGCTTTGTTATACTCGATCAGGGGACATTACTATACTCGACCAGGGAACTTTGTTATACACGATGAGGGGGTATGTTATACTCGATCAGGGGACTTTGTTATACTCAGTCAGGAGGCTTTGTTATACTCAACCGGGGGCCTTTGTTATACTCGATCAGGGAAATTTGTTATACACGATCAGGGGACTTTGTTCTACTCAACCAGGGGACTTTGTTATACTCGACCAGGGGTCTTTGCTATACTCGATCAGGGGACTTTGTTTTCATCGATCAAGGGACTTTGTTATTCTCCATCAGGGACTTTGTTGTGCTCCATTAGGGGTCTTTGTTCTACTCGACTAGGGGACTTTGTTATACTCGATCAGGGGACTTTGTTATACTTGATCAGGGGACTTTGTATTATTCGATTAGGGGGGCTTTGTTATGCTGGACCAGGGGCCTTTGCTATGCTCGATAAGGGGACTTTGTTATATTCGATCAGAGGACTCTGTTATTCTCGATGAGGGACTTTTGTTTTATTCGATTCAGTCTTTTTTATATCTGATCAGGGGACTTTATTATAATCGATCAAGGGCCTTTTGCTATACTCGATCAGGGGATTTTGTTATACTCGATCAGAGGACTTTGGTTATACTTGATCAGGGACTTTGTTATACTCTCGATGAGGGTTCTTTATTATACTCGATCAGGGTGTTACAATTATGCCTCGACCAGGGAACCTCGTTATACGCGATGAGGGGATATGTTATACCGATCATGGATGTGTTATACTCAACCGGGGCTTTGGTTATTCTCGACCTCATGGGACTTTGTTATACCTGGATCGTGGACTTTGTTATACTTCCGATCAGGGCCTTTATTATACCAATCAAGGGCCTTTTGTTATACTCTCTTGATCACGGGACTTTGTTATACTCGAACAGGGGACTTTATTATACTCGATCAGGAAGCTTTTATATACTCTCGATCAGGGGACATTACTATACTCGACCAAGGAACTTTGTTATACACGATCAGGGGATATGTTATACTCGATCAGGGGGATGTGTTATTCTCGATCAGGGGCCTTTGTTATACTCGATCAAGGGACTTTGTTATACTCGATCAGGGGACTTTGTTATACTCGTTCAGGGGGCTTTGTTTTCCTCGATCAAGGGACTTTGTTATACTCCATCAGGGTCTTTGTTATACTCAATCAGGGGCCTTTGTTATACTCGACCAGGGGACTTTGTTATACTCGATTAGGGGACTTTGTTATACTTGATCAGGGGACTTTGTAATATTCGATCAGGGGGCCTTTGTTATACTCGACCAGTGGCCTTTGTTATAATCGATTAGGGGGCTTTGTTATATTCGATTAGGGGACTTTGTTATACTCGATGAGGGGCATTTGTTATACTCGATCAAGGGCCTTTGTTATACTCGATCAGGGGATTTTGTTATACTAGATGAGGGGACTTTGTTATACTCGATCAATGGGCTTTGTTATACTCGTCGAGGGGCCTTTGTTATGCTCGATCAGAGGACTTTGTTATACTAGATGAGGGGACTTTTTTATACTCGATCAGGGGCATTTATTATATTCGACCAGGGGACTTTGTTATACTCGATTAGGTGATTTTGTTATACTCGAAGAGGGGGCTTTGATATAACCGATGAGGGGGCTTTGTTATATTCGATTAGGGGACTTTGTTATACTCGAAGAGGGGCATTTGTTATAATTTCGACTGGCGCCTTTTTGCTATAATTTCCTGATCAGGGGATTTATATACTAGATGAGACTACTTTTGTTATACCTCGGGATTAGGTGACTTTGTTATATTCGATGAGGGACTTTTGTTTTACTCTGATCTGGAGGAATTTGTTATACTCGATCAGGGACAGTTTGTTATACTTCCGACCAGGGACTTTATTATACTTGATCAGGGGACTTTATTATACTCGATCAGGGCATTACTCTACTCTGACCAAGGAACTTTTGTTATACACGATCAGGGATATGTTATACCTCGATCAGGGGATGTGATATTCTCGATCAGGGGCCTTTGTTATACTCGATCATGGGACTTTGTTTTACTCGATCAGGGGACTTTGTTATACTCGTTCAGGCGGCTTTGTTTTCCTCAATGAAGGGACTTTGTTACACTCCATCAGGGTCTTTGTTATACTCAATCAAGGGCCTTTGTTATATTCGATCGGGGGACTTTGTTATACTTTTTAGGGGACTTTGTAATATTCGATCATGGGGCCTTTGTTATACTCGACCAGGGGCCTTTGTTATGTTCGATCAGGGGCCTTTGTTATACTCGATCGGGGGACTTTGTTATACTCGATCAGAGGACTTTGTTATATTCGACGAGGGGCCTTTGTTATACTCAATCAGGGGATGTGTTATACTCGATCAAGGGACTTTGTTATACTCGTTCAGGAGACTTTGTTATACTCGACCATGGGATTTTGTTATACTCGATCTGAGGACTTTGTTATACTCGATTAGGGGACTTTGTTATACTCGACAAGGGGACTTTGTTATACTCGATCAGGGGACTTTGTTATACTCGATCAGGGTACATTACTCTACTCGACCAAGGAACTTTGTTATACACGATCAGGGGATATGTTATACTCGATCAGGGGGATGTGTTATTCTCGATCAGGGGCCTTTGTTATACTCGATCATGGGACTTTGTTATACTCGATCAGGGGACTTTGTTATACTCGTTCAGGGGCTTTGTTTTCCGCGATCAAGGGACTTTGTTATACTCCATCAGGGTCTTTGTTATACTCAATCAGGGGGCTTTGTTATATTCGACCAGGGGACTTTGTCATACTCGATCAGGGGACATTGTTATACTTTTTAGGGGACTTTGTAATATTCGATCAGGGGGCCTTTGTTATACTCGACGAGGGGCCTTTGTTATGCTCGATAAGGGGACTTTGTTATACTCGATCAGGGGACTTTGTTATACTCGACCAGGGTTCTTTCTTATGCTCGACC
>NW_024727781.1:0-15194 GCF_018991925.1 Homarus americanus | reverse complement strand
ATGAATCTTTCCTCGAAGGATTCATCTCAGAAAATTGGACTCGGATTTTTTTTGGGGAGAAATCATTTTTCTTAGCAAGGTTATGGGAGAGGTGTGAATTTCTTATAGAATGTTCACATATCACTGGAGAGTGCGAAAATCACGATGAATCTTTCCTCGAATGATTCATCTCAGAAAATTGGACTCGGATTTTTTTTGGAAGAAATCATTTTTTCTGAGCAAGGTTACGGGAGAGGTGTGAATTTCTTATAGAATGTTCGCATATCACTGGAGAGTGCGAAAATCACGATGAATCTTTCCTCGAAGGATTCATCTCAGAAAATTGGACTCGGATTTTTTTGGGTAGAAATCATTTTTTCTTAGCATGGTTATGGGAGAGGTGTGAATTTCTTATAGAACGTTCACATATCACTGGAGAGTGCGAAAATCACAAGAATCTTTCCTCGAAGGATTCATCTCAGAAAATTGGACTCGGATTTTTTTGGGGAGAAATCATTTTTTCTTAGCAAGGTTATGGGAGAGGTGTGAATTTCTTATAGAATGTTCACATATCACGGGAGAGTGCGAAAATCAAAATGAATCTTTCCTCGAAGGATTCATCTCAGAAAATTGTACTCGGATTTTTTTGGGGAGAAATCATTTTTCTTAGCAAGGTTATGGGAGACGTGTGAATTTCTTATAGAATGGTCACATATCACTGGAGAGTGCGAAAATCACGATGAATCTTTCCTCGAAGGATTCATCTCAGAAAATTGTACTCGGATTTTTTTGGGGAGAAATCATTTTTTCTTAGCAAGGTTATGGGAGAGGTGTGAATTTCTTATAGAATGTTCACATATCACTGAAGAGTGCGAAAATCACGATGAATCTTTCCTCGAATGATTCATCTCAGAAAATTGGACTCGGATTTTTTTTGGGAGAAATCATTTTTTCTTAGCAAGGTTATGGGAGAGGTGTAAATTTCTTTTAGAATGTTCACATATCACTGGAGAGTGCGAAAATCCCGACGAATCTTTCCTCGAAGGATTCATCTCAGAAAATTGGACTCGGATTTTTTTGGGGAGAAATCATTTTTTCTTAGCAAGGTTATGGGAGAGGTGTCAATTAATTATAGAATGTTCACATATCGCTGGAGAGTGCGAAAATCACGATGAATCTTTCCTCGAAGGATTCATCTCAGAAAATTGGACTCGGATTTTTTTGGGGAGAAATCATTTTTCTTAGCAAGGTTATGGGAGAGGTGTGAATTTCTTATTGAATGTTCACATATCACTGGAGAGTGCGAAAATTACGATGAATCTTTCCTCGAATGATTCATCTCAGAAAATTGGACTCGGATTTTTTTGGGGAGAAATCATTTTTCTTAGCAAGGTTATGGGAGACGTGTGAATTTCTTATAGAATGGTCACATATCGCTGGAGAGTGCGAAAATCACGATGAATCTTTCCTCGAAGGATTCATCTCAGAAAATTGGACTCTATTTTTTTGGGAAAAATCATTTTTCTTAGCAAGGTTACGGGAGAGGTGTGAATTTCTTATAGAATGTTCACATATCACTGGAGAGTGCGAAAATCACGATGAATCTTTCCTCGAATGATTCATCTCAGAAAATTGGACTCGGATTTTTTTTGGAAGAAATCATTTTTTCTGAGCAAGGTTACGGGAGAGGTGTGAATTTCATATAGAATGTTCACATATCACTGGAGAGTGCGAAAATCACGATGAATCTTTCCTCGAAGGATTCATCTCAGAAAATTGGACTCGGATTTTTTTAGGGAGAAATCATTTTTTCTTAGCATGGTTATGGGAGAGGTGTGAATTTCTTATAGAACGTTCACATATCGCTGGAGAGTGCGAAAATCACAATGAATCTTTTCCTCGAATGATTCATCTCAGAAAATTGGACTCGATTTTTTGGGAGAAACTATTTTTCTTAGCAAGGCGGTGGGAGAGGTGTAATTTTATAGAATGTTCACATATCACTGGAGAGTGCGAAAATCACGATGAATCTTTCCTCGAATGATGCATCTCAGAAAATTGGACTCGGATTTTTTTGGGGAGAAATTATTTTTTCTTAGCAAGGTTATGGGAGAAGTGTGAATTTCTTATAGAATGTTAACATATCACTGAAGAGTGCGAAAATCACGATGAATCTTTCCTCGAAGGATTCATCTCAGAAAATTGGACTCGGATTTTTTTGGGGAGAAATCATTTTTTCTTAGCAAGGTTATGGGAGAGGTGTGAATTTCTTATAGAATGTTCACATATCACTGGAGAGTGCGAAAATCACGAAGAATCTTTCCTCGAAGGATTCATCTCAGAAAATTGGACTCGGTTTTTTTTGGGAGAAATCATTTTTCTTAGCAAGTTTATGGGAGAGGTGTGAATTTCTTATAGAATGTTCACATATCACTGGAGAGTGCGAAAATCGCGATGAATCTTTCCTCGAATGATGCATCTCAGAAAATTGGACTCGGATTTTTTTGGGGAGAAATCATTTTTTCTTAGCAAGGTTATGGGAGAAGTGTGAATTTCTTATAGAATGTTAACATATCACTGAAAAGTGCGAAAATCACGATGAATCCTTCTTCGAAGGATTCATCTCAGAAAATTGGACTCGGATTTTTTTTGGAAGTAATCATTTTTTCTGAGCAAGGTTACGAGAGAGGTGTGAATTTCTTATAGAATGTTCACATATCACTGGAGAGTGCGAAAATCACGATGAATCTTTCCTCGAAGGATTCATCTCAGAAAATTGGACTCGATTTTTTTGGGAAAAATCATTTTTCTTAGCAAGGTTACGGGAGAGGTGTGAATTTCTTATACAATGTTCACATATCACGGGAGAGTGCGAAAATCAAAATGAATCTTTCCTCGAAGGATTCATCTCAGAAAATTGTACTCGGATTTTTTTGGGGAGAAATCATTTTTTCTTAGCAAGTTTATGGTAGAGGTGTGAATTTCTTATAGAATGTTCACATATCACTGGAGACTGCGAAAATCACGATGAATCTTTCCTCGAATGATTCATCTCAGAAAATTGGACTCGGATTTTTTTTGGGGAGAAATCATTTTTTCTTAGCAAGGTTATGGGAGAGGTGTGAATTTCTTATAGAATGTTCACATATCACTGGAGAGTGCGAAAATCATGATGAATCTTTCCTCGAAGGATTCATCTCAGAAAATTGGACTCGGATTTTTTTTGGGAGAAATCATTTTTTCTTAGCAAGGTTATGGGAGAGGTGTAAATTTCTTTTAGAATGTTCACATATCACTGGAGAGTGCGAAAATCACGATGAATCTTTCCTCGAAGGATTCATCTCAGAAAATTGGACTCGGATTTTTTTTGGGGAGAAATCATTTTTTCTTAGCAAGGTTATGGGAGAGGTGTAAATTTCTTTTAGAATGTTCACATATCACTGAAGAGTGCGAAAATCCCGATGAATCTTTCCTTGAAGGATTCATCTCAGAAAATTGGACTAGGATTTTTTTCTTAGCAAGGTTATGGGAGAGGTGTGAATTTCTTATAGAATGTTCACATATCACTGGAAAATGCGAAAATCACGATGAATCTTTCCTCGAAGGATTCATCTAAGAAAATTGGACTCGGATTTTTTTTGGGAGAAATCATTTTTTCTTAGCAAGGTTACGGGAGAGGTGTGAATTTCTTATAGAATGTTCACATATCACTGGAGAGTGCGAAAATCACGATGAATCTTCGAAGGATTCATTCCGAAATTGACCTCGATTTTTGGGGAGAAATCATTTTTCTTAGCAAGGTTTAGTGGGAGAGGTGTGACTTTATAACGTTCACATATCACTGAAGAGGCGAAAATCACGATGAATCTTTCCTCGAAGGATTCATCTCTGACTCGATTTTTATGAAATCATTTTTTCTTAGCAAGGTTATGGGAGAGGTGAATTCTTTACAGAATGTTATCATTGAAGAGTGCAAAATCACGATAATCTTTCCTCGAAGGATTCATCTCAGAAAATTGAATTCGGATTTTTTGGGGAAATCATTTTTCTTAGCAAGGTTATGGGAGAAGGTCAATAATTATAGAATGTTCACATATCGCCGGGAGAGTTAATACTCTCTAGCGATCTATCTCTCAGAAATTGGACCCGGATTTTTTAGGGAGAAATCATTTTTCTTGCAAGGTTATGGGAGAGGTGTGAATTTCTTTATAGAATGTTCACATATCACTGGCGAAAATCACGATGAATCTTCGAACGATTCATCCCAGAAAACAATTGACTTTATTTTGGAAGAAATCATTTTTTCTGGAGCAAGGTTACGGGAGAGGTGTGAATTTCTTATAGAATGTCTACATATCACTGAGTGAAAAAACTATGAATCTTTTATCGAAGGATTCATCTCAGAAAATTGACTCGGATTTTTGGGAGAAACTATTTTTCTAGCATGGTTATGGGAGAGGTGTGAATTTTTATAGAGACGCTCACATATCACTGAGAAAATCACAAGAATCTTTCCTAAGGATTCATCTGCAAAAATTGACCTGATTTTTTTGGGGAGAAATCATTTTCTTAAGCAAGTTTATGGGAGAGGTGTGAATTTAAATGCTCACACATCACTGAGAGTGCGAAAATTGAATCTTTCCTCAACGATTCATCTCCAGGAAATTGACCTGGATTTTTTGAAGGAGGTGTGAATTTCATAGAATGCTCCATATCACTGAGAGTGAAAAATATTTCCTCGGCGATTCACCTCAGAAAATTGACCTGATTTTTTAAAATCATTTCTGTGGATTTTTTTGGGGAGAAACTATTTTTCAGTATACAGGAGAGAATTTCTGCAGAATGTTCATTATACCACGGAGAGGAAATCAAAATAACTTTCCCTGAAGCATTCATCTCAGAAAAATTTGACCTGGATTTTGGGAGAAATCATTTTTTCTTTGTATGTTTATAGGAATTTCTTATAGAATGTTCACATATCGCTGGAGAGTGAAATCATTGACAGAATCTTTCAAGGATCTATCTCAGAAAATTGGGCCTGATTTTTTTGGGAGAAATCATTTTCTTTATCAAGGTTGCGGGAGAGGTGAATTTTGCAGAATGTTCACATATCACTGGAGAGTGAAAATCGGCTTCATGAATCTTTCCTAAGGATTCATCTCTGGCAGTGTTGGACTCGAATTTTTTTGGGGAGAAATCATTTTCTTAGCAAGGTTATGGAGAGGTGAATTTCTTATAGAATGTCTACATATCACTCGGAGAGGAAATTACGATGAATCTTTCCTCACGATTCATTCTCAGAAAATTAACTCGGATTTTTTTGGGGGAGAAATCATTTTTCTAGCAAGGTTGTGGAGAGGTGAATTCTCAGAATACATATCACTGGAGAGTCCGAAAATCGATGAATCTTCTTGAATGATCTATCCAGAAATTGACTTTTGATTTTTTGAAGAAATCATTTTTCTTGAGCATTATGGGAGAGGTGTGGGAATTCTTGAGAACGTTCATATCGCTGAGAGTGCGAAAATTCGCCAGAATGTAGAATCTTCCTCAAGGATTCATTCTGGGAAATTGACCGGATTTTTGGGAGAAACTTCATTTTTCTTAGTAGTTATGGAGAGGTGTGAATTTTATAGAATGTTCAAGTGATATCACTGGAGAGTAAAAATCACGATGAATCTTCCTGAAGGATTCATTCTAGAAAATTGGACTCCGATTTTGGGGAGAAATCATTTTCTAGTAAGCAGTGGGGGAGAGGTGTGGAATGAATATCTACATATCACTGGAGAGTGAAAATTACGATGAATTTTCCTGAAGGGGATCTATCCCAGAAAATTGACTGGATTTTGGGGAGAGAAATCATTTCTTAGCAAGGTTACAGGAGAGGGAATTTCAGAATGTTCATATATCATGGAGAGTGCGCACCAAAATGAATCTTTCCTGTAGCGATTCATCTCAGAAAATTGTACTGATTTTTGGGGACAGTTAATTTTTTCTGTGTTTATGCAGAGGTGTGAATTTCTAGCAGAATGTTCAAGGCATCACTGAGACTGCGGAAATCATGATGAATCCTTCCTCAGTTGATTCCATCTCAGAAATTGACCCGATTTTTAAACTTTTTTCAGCAGTTACGGGAGGTGGAATTTATGGTCACATATCGTTGGAGAGTGAACGATGAACCTTTCAAAGGATTCATCTCAGAAAAAATAATATTACTTTTCAGCAAAGGTTGCGGGAGAGGGAAGTCAATTAATTATAGAACGTTCACATACCGCTGGAGAGTGCGAAAAATCCCGACGAATCTTCCTCGAAGGATTCATCTCGTAAAATTGGACCTTGATTTTTTCAGAAACTATTTTCTTAAAGTAAGGTTGGTGGGAGAGGTGAATTTCAGGAATGTCTCGTTATCACTGGAGTGCGAAAATGAGGAATCTTCCTCGAAGCTGATCTATCCCAGAAATTGACCTGATTTTTGGGTAGAAACTATTTTTTCTAGCATATTATGGAGAGGGAATTTCTTATAGAACGCGCTCACATATCACTGGAGAGTGCGAAACGCAAGAATCTTCCCTCGAAGATCTATCTCAGAAAATTGACTCGATTTTTTTAGGGAGAAATCATTTTTCTTAGCAAGTTTATGGGAGAGGTGTGAATTTCTTATAGAATGTTCACATATCACTGGAGAGTGCGAAAATCACGATGAATCTTTCCTCGAATGATTCATCTCAGATTATTTGACTCGGATTTTTTTTGGAAGAAATCATTTTTTCTGAGCAAGGTTACGGGAGAGGTGTGAATTTCATATAGAATGTTCACATATCACTGGAGAGTGCGAAAATCACGATGAATCTTTCCTCGAAGGATTCATCTCAGAAAATTGGACTAGGATTTTTTTGGGAGAAATAATTTTTTCCTCTCAAGGTTATGGGAGAGGTGTGAATTTCTTATAGAATGTTCACATATCACTGGAGAGTGCGAAAATCACGATGAATCTTTCCTCGAAGGATTCATCTCAGAAAAATTGGACTCGGATTTTTTTGGGAAGAAACCATTTTTTCTTAGCAAGGTTATGGGAGAGGTGTGAATTTCTTATTGAATGTTCACATATCACTGGAGAGTGCGAAAATCACGATGAATCTTTCCTCGAAGGATTCATCTCAGAAAATTGGACTCGGATTTTTTTTGGGAGAAATCATTTTTCTTAGCAAGGTTATGGGAGAGGTGTGTCAATTTCTTATAGAATGTTCACATATCACTGGAGACTGCGAAAATCACGATGAATCTTTCCTCGAAGGATTCATCTCAGAAAATTGGACTCGGATTTTTTTTGGAAGAAATCATTTTTTCTTAGCAAGGTTACGGGAGAGGTGTGAATTTCTTATAGAATGTTCACATGTCACTGGAGAGTGCGAAAATCACGATGAAACTTTCCTCGAAGGATTCATCTCAGAAAATTGGACTCGGATTTTTTGGGGAGAAATCATTTTTCTTAGCAAGTTTATGGGAGAGGTGTGAATTTCTTATAGAATGTTCACATATCACTGAAGAGTGCGAAAATCACGATGAATCTTTCCTCGGCTGATTCATCTCAGAAAATTGACTCGGATTTTTTGGGAGAAATCATTTTTTCTTAGCAAGGTTATGGAGAGTGTGAATTTTATAGAATGTTCACATATCACTGAGAGTGAAAATCACGATGAATCTTCCTTGAAGGATTCATCTCAGAAAATTGACTAGATTTTTCGGGGAGAAATCATTTTCCTTATCAATGTTATGGGAGAGGTAGAATTTCGTAACGTCCGCTATCACTGAGAGTGCGAAATCACGATGAATCTTTCCTGTTGATTCATCTCAGAAAATTGGACTGGATTTTTAGGAGAAATCATTTTCTAGCACAGGTTATGGGAGGTGTAATTTCGCAGAATGTTCACATATCACTGGAGAGTGAAATGCGTATGAAATCTTTTCCTAGATGATTCATCCATCTGTGAAAATTGGACTCGGATTTCTTGGGGAGAAATCATTTTTTCAGGTAGTTATGGGAGAGGTGGAATTTCTTATAGAATGCTCATATATCACGGAGAGTAGTAACGAAAATGAATCTTTCCTAAGGATTCATCTCAGAAAATTGTACCCTTTGGATTTTTGGGAGAAATCATTTTCCTGAAGTATCGTTTATAGTAGAGGTGTGAATTTCTTTATAGAATGTTCACATATTGCTGGAGAGCAAGTGAAAATCACGATGAGACCTTTCCTCGCTGATCTATATCTCAGAAAATTGGGTCGATTTTTGGGGAGAAAATTCATTTTTCTTATCAAGTTATGGGAGAGGTAAATTTCTTATAGAATGTCTACATATCACTGAGAGTGCGAAAATCACGATGAATCTTTCTCAAGGATTAATATCTCAGAAAAATTGGACTCCTGATTTTTGAGAAACTATTTTCTTAGTAAGGTTATGGGAGAGGAATTTCTTATAGAATGTTCCACATATCACTTGAGAGTGCAAAATTACGATGAATCTTTCTCTGAATGATCCATTCAGAAAATTAACGACCTTGATTTTGGGAGAAATTCATTTTTCAGCAAGGTTATGGGTGAGGTGTAATTTCGCAGAATGTCTATATATCACTGGAGATTCGGAAAATCACGATGAATCTTTCCTTTTGAATGATTCATCTAAAATTGACTGATTTTTTTGGAAGAAATCATTTTTTCTGAGTATTATGGGAGAGGGAATTTTATAGAACGTTCATATCGCTAGAGTATGGGAAAATCTCTGAATGAATCTTCCTCGAAGGATTCATCTCAGAAAACACCTGATTTTGGGAACTGGGCTTTTCTATAAGGTTAAGGGAGAGGTGGAATTTCATAGAAGTTCATATCACTGAGTGCGGAAATATGAATTTTCCTGGCTGATCTCATCCAGAAAATTGGATCGATTTTTGGGGAGAAATCATTTTCTTATAAGGTTATAGGAGAGGTGTGGACTTTATAGAATATCCACATATCACTGAGAGTGAAATTACGATGAATCTTTCCTCAATATCCATCCAAAACAATCTAGATTTTTGGGAGAAATCATTTTTTCTTGTAAGGTTAAGGAGAGGTGAATTTCTTATAGAATGTCTATATATCACGGGAGTGAAAATCAGTGAATCTTCTACGATTCTCCAAAATTGTACCTGATTTTTTGGGAAGAAGCTAATTTTTCAGTAAGTTTATGTAGTGAATTTCTTATAGAATAACGTCGCATATCACTGGAGACTGCGGAAATTATGATGAATCTTTCCTAAAGGATTCATCTCTGGGAAATTGACCTGATTTTTTGGGAGAAATCATTTTTTCTTAGCAAGGTTACGGGAAAAAATTTCTGAATACTGTTATATCGTTGAGTGCGAAAATCACGATGAATCTTTCTCAAGGATTCCATCCAGAAAATTGGACCTGATTTTGGGGAGAAACTATTTTCTTAGCAAGGCTAAGTGGGAGAGTTAATAATTATAGAATGCTCATTATCGCTGAGAGTGCAGCAATCCCGATTGAATCTTTCCTGAAGGGATTCATCCAAAATTGGACCTGGATTTTTTTGAGAAATCATTTTTCTTAAAGGTTAAGGGAGAGGTGTGAATTTTTAGGAATGTTCGATATCACTGAGAGTGCGAGAATCGATGATACCTTCCTCGGGGTGATTCATCTCAGAAAATTGGACTCGATTTTTTGGGAGAAATCTATTTTTCTTAGTGCATATTAAGGGAGAGGTGAATTCCCTTGTAGAATGTCTATATCACTGAGAGTGAAAATCACAAGAATCTTCCTGGCTGATTCATATCTCAGAAATTGACCTGATTTTTGTAGAGAAATCATTTTTTCTAGCAAGGTTAAGTGGGAGAGGTACAACACAGAATGCCATATCACTGGAGAGTGCGAAATTACGATGAATCTTCCTGAATTTGTTCATCCTCAGAAATTGACCTGGATTTTTGGGGAGAAATCATTTTCTTAAAGGCAGCGTAGCAGGTGTGAATTTCAGCAGAATGGCTTCTCATATCACTGAGGAGTGCGTGAAAATCATGATGAATCTTTCCCTCGAAGATCTATCCTCAGAAAATTGTACTCGGATTTTTTGGGGAAAATCATTTTCTTAGCAAGGTTACAGAGGTTCTTTATAGAATGCCCACATATCACTGAAGAGGTAGAAATCACGATGAATCTTTCTCGAATGATCAACTTAAAATTGGACTCCCGATTTTTTGAAGAAACTATTTTCTGCAGGTTATGGGAGAGGTGTTCTTTTTAGAATGTTCACATATCACTGAGAGGCAGTGTAATCCTGGTGGAATCTTTCCTCAAGGATTCATCCTCATATATTGACTCTGATTTTTTGGAAGAAACTTTCTTTCTGAGCAAGGTTATGGAGAGGAATTCTGGCGTAGAATGTCTACATACTGGAGAGGTAAAACGATGAATCTTTCCTGCATGATTCACCTAGAAATTGGACTGGTTTTTTTGGGAGAGAAATCATTTTCTAGCAAGGTTAGTGGGAGATGTACTTTACAGAATGTTCACATCGGAGAGTGCGAAAATTTGATGAATCTTCTCGAATGATGCATCTCAAAATAACGGATTTGTGGGGAGAAACTATTTTTCTAAAGCAAAAGTTATGGGAGAAGTGAATTTTATAGCTGCCAATATATCACTGAAAGGAAAATCACGATGAATCTTTCTCAAGGATTCATCTCTAGAAATTGACCTCTTGGATTTTTTGGGAGAAACAGGCCTTTTCTTAGCAAGGTTACGGGAGAGGTGAATTTCTTATAGAATGTTCATGTCACTTGAGAGGCAAGTGAAAATCATTTATTTCCTCAAGGATTCATCTCAGAAAATTGACTGGATTTCGGGGAGAACTATTTTTCAAAGGCAGCCACGGAGAGGTGCCACTGAATGCAATACTACATATCGCTGGAGTAGCGGAAAACGGCTGATGAGTCCGTTCCTCGAAGGATTCATCTCAGAAAATTCAGACCTGATTTTTTTGGGAGAAATCATTTTTCTTATCATACAGGAGGAATTCTTTATAATGTTCACATATCACTGAGTAAAATCACGATGAATCTTCCTGGCTAGATTCCATCTCAGAAAATTGGACTGATTTTTTAGAGAAATCATTTTTTCAGTGTTAAGCAGGGGAGAGGTGTGAATTTATAGAATGTTCATATCACTGAGATATGAAAATTACGATGAATCTTTCCGAATGATTCCATTCCAGAAAATTGACTTGGATTTTTTGGGAGAATCATTTTCTCTTAGCAAGGTTATGGGAGACGTGTGAATTTCTTATAGAATGGTCAGTTATATCGCTGAGAGTGCGAAATCACGTACACCTTCCTGAAGGAGTCATCCTTGGTGAAAATTCAATTGATTTTTGGAAAATCATTTTCTTAGCAAGGATATGGGAGAAGTGTGAATTTCTTATAGAATGTTCACATATCACTGGAGAGTGCGAAAATCACGATGAATCTTTCCTCGAAGGATTCATCTCAGAAAAATTGGACTCGGATTTTTTTGGGGAGCAATCATTTTTTCTTAACAAGGTTATGGGAGAGGTGTGAATTTCTTATAGAATGTTCACATATCACGGGAAAGTGCGAAAATCAAAGTAGATAACCTCGAAGGATTCATCTCAGAAAATTATTACTCGGATTTTTTTGGGGAGAAATCATTTTTTCTTACACGTTTATGGTAGAGGTGTGAATTTCTTATAGAATGTTCACATATCGCTGGAGAGTGCGAAAATCACGATGAATCTTTCCTCGAAGGATTCATCTCAGAAAATTGGGCTCGGATTTTTTTTGGGAGAAATCATTTTTCTTATCAAGGTTATGGGAGAGGTGTGAATTTCTTATAGAATGTTCACATATCACTGGAGAGTGCGAAAATCACGATGAATCTTTCCTCGAAGGATTCATCTCAGAAAATTGGACTCGGATTTTTTTGGGGAGAAATCATTTTTCTTAGCAAGGTTATGGGAGAGGTGTGAATTTCTTATAGAATGTTCACATATCACTGGAGAGTGCGAAAATTACGATGAATCTTTCCTCGAATGATTCATCTCAGAAAATTGGACTCGGATTTTTTTGGGGAGAAATCATTTTTCTTAGCAAGGTTATGGGAGACGTGTGAATTTCTTATAGAATGGTCACATATCGCTGGAGAGTGCGAAAATCACAATGAATCTTTCCTCGAAGGATTCATCTCAGAAAATTGGACTCGATTGTTTTGGGGAGAAATCATTTTTCTTAGCAAGGTTATGGGAGAGGTGTGAATTTCTTATAGAATGTTCACATATCACTGGAGAGTGCGAAAATCACGATGAATCTTTCCTCGAATGATTCATCTCAGAAAATTGGACTCGGATTTTTTTTGGAAGAAATCATTTTTTCTGAGCATGGTTATGGGAGAGGTGTGAATTTCTTATAGAACGTTCACATATCGCTGGAGAGTGCGAAAATCACAATGAATCTTTCCTCGAAGGATTCATCTCAGAAAATTGGACTCGGATTTTTTTTGGGGAGAAATCATTTTTCTTAGCAAGGTTATGGGAGAGGTGAATTTTTAGAATGTCTACATGCTGAGAGTGAAACAAAATGAATCTTTCCTAGTTAGATCTATCTGTTGTCGATTTTTTGGGAGAACTACTTTTTTCTAGTAAAGTTTATAGAGGAATTTATAGAATGTCTACATATTCAATGTAGTATCGTGAAATTGCGATGAAAATTTCCTCGAAGGATTCACATCTCAGAAAATTGACCTGGATTTTTGGAAGTAAATTCATTTTTTCTTAGTGTTGCTATGGAGAGGTAACTTCTCTTATAGAATTTTTGGTCACATAATGCTGGAAAGAGCAGTGAAAAATCACGATGAAACTTTCCCCAAACAGGATCCATCTCTGTATGGTTGACTCGATTCTTTCTTTGGGGGAGAAATCATTTCTTCAGCGTTGCTATGAGCAGTGTGAATTTCATAGAATGTTAACATATCACTGAAAAGCGCGAAATCACGATGAACTTTCCTGAAGGATCACTGAAATTGACCTCGATTTTTGTAGAGAAATCATTTTTTCTTAAGCAGGAAAAATTCTTTTTAGAATGTTCACATATCACTGGAGAGTGAAAATCCTGATGAATCTTCTCGAAGGATTCATTCCCAGAATATTAAGCACTGACTTTTTGGTGTAGAAATCTCATTTTTCTTAGTAAGGTTATGGAGAGGTGAATTTACAGAAGCGGTCACATATCGCTGAGAGTGCGGTGGAAAATCACGATGGAATCTTCTCGAACATCTATCTCAGAATATTGACTTTGATTTTTTAGAGAACTATTTCTTCTTAAAGGTTATGGAGAGGGAATTTTATGGAATATTAACATATCACTGAAAGTGCAAAAATCACGATGAATCTTCCTCGAAGGATTCATCTTTGAAAATTCACCCGATTTTTTTGGAGAAATCCATTTTTCTAGTATGCTATGGAGAGGTGTAAATTCTTTAGAATAAATTCACATGTTCACTGAGGTTAGAACCTGATGAATCTTCTTCAAGGATTCATATCCAGAAAATTGACCTTGATTTTTGGGGGAGAACTATTTTTCAGTACTACAAGGAGAGGAATTCTTTATAGAAAGTTCTAATTTTATCACTGAGATCATTGAAAAAAAGAATCTTCGAAGGACTGCATCTGAAACAATTGATCTTGGGAGAAATCATTTTTTTCTAGCAAGGTTATAAGAGGTGTGAATTTCATAGAATGTTCAATATGTCATTTATAAGTGAAATTACGATGAATTCTTTTCCTGCTAGACGCATTCCTAGAAAATTTGACTCTGATTGGGGAGAAACTATTTTCTTAGCAAGGTTAAGTGGAGAGGTGTCAATTAATTATAGAATGCCTATATAATGCTGGAGAGGCAGTAATCCACGAAATCTTCCTCACATCTACTTGCAGACCCTGATTTTTGGGAGAAACTCATTTTTCTTAGGGCTTATATGGGAGAGGTGAATTTTATAGAACGTTCACATATCGTTTTGAGTGAACACAAGAATCTTTCCTCAAGATCACATCCTGAAAATTGGACTCCTGGATTTTAGTAAAATCATTTTTCTAGTATACAGGGAGAGGTGAATTTCTTTTTATGAATGTTCACTTATCGACTAAGACCTACAAATCATTGATGAATCTTTCCTCGAAGGATTCATCTCAAATGGACTTGATTTTTGGGGAGAAACTACTTTTCTAGTACATGGGAGAGAGGTGTGAATTTCATATAGAATGCTCATATCACTGGAGGAGTGAAAATTACGATGAATCTTTCCTCGAAGGATTCATCTCTGGTACTGGACTTGATTTTTAGGAGAAATCATTTTTCTTAGCATGGTTATGTGAGA
Source organism: Homarus americanus (assembly GCF_018991925.1). Classification (NCBI taxonomy): domain Eukaryota; kingdom Metazoa; phylum Arthropoda; class Malacostraca; order Decapoda; family Nephropidae; genus Homarus; species Homarus americanus. Next base: position 773 of record NW_024727781.1, on the reverse strand, counting down.
GGTGTGAATTTTTATAAAACGTCATATCGCTGAAAGTGAAAATCACAACAGGAATTTTCCTCGAAGGATCTGTATCAGAAATTAACTTGGATTTTTGGGGAGAAATCATTTTTCTTAAAGGTTTAAGGGAGAGGTGTGAATTTAGCAGAATGTTCACATATCACTGGAGAGCAAGAAATTACGATGAATCTTTCTGAAGGATTCATCTCTGTAAAATTGGACCTGGATTTTTGTGAGAAATTCATTTTCTTAGTGGGGTACAGTGGAGAGGGTAAATTTTGTCGTCTTACATATCACTGGAGAGTGCGAAAATTAAGATTAGAATCCTTTCCTCGAAATGATCATCTCAGAAAATTAGACTCTATTTTTGGGGAGAAATCGCCTTTTCTTAGCAAGGTTATGGAGAGGTGAATTTCTGTGAAATGTCTATCACTGGAGAGTGCAGTACCCTGGCTAACTTCTCGAAGGATTCATCTTGTGTTCGACTTGATTTTTTTGGGGAGAACCATTTCTTCTTAGCAAGGTGAGTGTGTTCTTATAGAATGTTCACATATCACGGAGAGTGCGAAAATCAAATGAATCTTAAGTCGAATAATGATTCATTCTAAAATGTACTCGATTTTTGGGGAGAAACTATTTTTCTTAGCAAGTTTATAGAGGGAATTTCTTGAATGTCTACATATCACTGAGATCTTTAAAACTACATGAATCTTTCCTCAAAGGATCCACCCTTGTGTTCTAATTCTCGATTTTTTGAAGTAATCATTTTTCTT
>NW_024727780.1:7500-24455 GCF_018991925.1 Homarus americanus | reverse complement strand
TAGACCTCAACCACCAACCCCAACCAACCACCACCAACCAACCAACCCAACCACCACCAACCCACCACACCACCAACCCACCCCACCACCACCACCACCAACCCCACCACCACCAACCAACCCCAACCAACCACCACACCAACCACCACCCAACCAACCACCACCAACCCACCACCACCAACCCAACCAACCACCACCAACCCACCACCACCAACCAACCCCACCAACAACCCACCACCACCACCACCACCACACCCACCCCACCACCACCACCACTGCCACCAACCCACCACCTCCACCACCACCAACCCCACCACCACCACCACCACCCCACCACCACCACCCACCAACCAACCCAACCACCACCACCAACCAACCCACCCACCACCACCACCACCACCCCACCACCACCACCCCACCACCACCACCACCAACCAACCCAACCAACCACCACCACCAACCCCAACCATCACCACCACCAACCAACCCAACGCCAACCCCAACCACCACCACCACACCACCACAGCCACCAACCCAACCACCACCACCAACCCACCACCACCACCAACCCACCACCCCAACCACCCCACCACACCAACCTCACCACCACCACCACCACCAACTCAACCACCACCACCACCACCAACTCCAACCACCACCACACCACCACCATCCCAACCACCCCACCACCACACCATGACCATCCCCAATCACCACCAACTCAACCACCACCACCCCACCACCACCAACTCAACCATCAACCACCACCACCACCCCACCACTGACCACCTTTACCACCAATCCTCCACCACTCCCACCACCACTGCATTCCACCACCAACTCCACCACCACACCACTAACCTCACCACCGCCTCCTACTAACTCTCCACCACTACCACCATCTCCACCAATCCCACCACCACCACTGTTTCATCTCCACCACCCCACCACACCCCACCACCACAACACTAATGAGGAGATATGATGAGAGGAGAGTGAGGATGATGGGAGGAGATGGAGGAGGGTGAGGAGGAGAAGAGTGAGGAGGATGATGAGGAGGAGGTGAGGAGGAGTGGAGGAGTAGAGTGAAGGAGGAGAGGAGGAGGAGGAGGAGGAGTAGAGGAAGGAGGAGAGTGGAGGAGGAGAGTGAGGAGGAGGGTGAGGAAGGCGCAGGTCGATGAACCAACTTAGTGGTGAGGCAACGTGTCTAGTGGCTCTCCTGTTGTAGGTCCCTCCCCCTGCTCTTCTGCCCTACTGTTGCTACTGCCATTTGTGCTACTACTACAACTGTTATTAAGCATTACTGCTACTTCCATCACCACTATCAGTTTCTAACCATTGCTACCACTATTACACTATCATCACTACCACCACCACTACTGTATAACCACCACCACAAGAATAGAATTATTTTTAGCTCTGGGACATAAAGTTGGCTGTTGTAGATGCTTATATATAGAGTGTCCTTTGGTGAGTTATACTACATCTACTATACTGGACGCCACTATACTGACACTACTATATGACACTACTATACTCGACACTACTATACTGACACCACTATACCGACGACTACTATACTGACACTAATATACCGGGACAATTCACTATACTGACACTGTACTATACTGATACTACTATACTGACACTAATATACTGACGCCACTATACTGACACTACTTATACTGACACTACTATACGTTTTTTTGACACTATTATACCGGACATCACTATACTGATTTCTTCATTATACCGACACTTTTGTTTTTGGTTTTTTTGTTGTTGTTGGTGTTGTGGGTGGTTTGTTGTATTATGATTGACGCTACTATACTGACACTACTATACTGACACCACCATACTGACAATCTCAACACTGACACTACTATACGACACTGTTTCATTCTGGACACTACTATACCGACACCACTATACTGACACTAATATACCGGGACACCACTATACCGACACCAATATACTGATATCTTTACTTTACCGACAATTATACCGACACCAATTGATATTCCGACACCAATTATGCGGACACCACAATACTGACGACCATTATACCTGACACCACTATACCGACACCACCATACCGACACTTTGTTTTGTTTCACTATACTGACACTATTATACCGACGACTATACTGATCACTTCACCATACTGATCACTAATTATACTGGACACCACTTCATACCGACACCACCATACTCGACACTTCACTATACCGGCGCACCATACCGACAAACCACCATACCGACACTTCACTATGACCGATTAATCACTACACCGACACCATTCCACACCGACACCACTATACCGACAACTAATTCATACCGACACCAATTACACTGACACCAATTACACCGACACCACCACACTGACACCACTACCACTACTTCGACACCACCTTACCGACACCACTATACCTGACACCACCATACTGACACTACTATACTGACACTACCATACTGACAATCACTATACTGACACCACCATACCGACACCACTATACCGACACACCACTACACCCTGACACCTCACTATACCGACACCACTATACCGACACCACACTCGACATACCATACCGACACCACCATACCGACACCACCATACCGACACCACTATACCGACACCACCATACCGACACCACCATACTGACACCACCATACCGACAATTCACTATACCGACACCATTACACCGACACCACTATACCGACACCAATTACACCGACACCACTATACCGACACCACTACACCGACACCACCACACCGACACCACCATACCGACACCACCATACTGACACCATTACACTGACACTACCATACCGACACTACTATACTGACACTACCATAATGACACTACTATACTGACACCACTATACCGACACCACTATACTGACACCACTATAACGGACAACACTATACTGACACCATTATACTTGACACCACCATACCGATACACTCACTATACCGACACCACTATACTGACACCACTACACCGACACTACTATACCGACAATCTCACAACACTGACACTACTATACCGACACTTCACTATACCGATCAAATTATACCGACACCACCATACCGACACCACTATACCGACACCACTACACTGACCACACACAATTCACTACACTGGACACCATTATACTGACACCTACTTACACTGACACCACTTACACTGACACCACTATACCGACACTACCATACCGACACCAATTACACTGACACTCACTATACTGACACCACTATACCGACACCACTATACCGACACCACTATACTGACACTACTATACTCGACACCACTATACTCGACACCACTATACTGACACCACTATACTGATTCACCATACCGACACTACCATACTGACACCACTATACTGACACCACTATACTGACACCACCATACCGACACCACTATACTGACACCAATACACTGACAACCACCATTACACCGACACCACTACACTGACACCACCATACCGACAACCAATTCACACTGACACCACACCACCGACACCACTCACACCGACTACCATACTACCATACCGACACCACTATACCGACACCACCATACCGACACCACCATACTGACACCACTTCGACACCACCATACTGACACTTCACTATACTGACACTCACTACACCGACACCACCTATACTGACACCACCATACTGACACCACTATACCGACACCACCATACCGACCACTATACCGACACCACCACACTGACACCACCACCGGACACCACCATACCGACACCACTATACCGACACCACCATACCGACACCACCATACCGACACCACACCGACACCACCATACCGACAATCACCACACCGACACCACCATACACCGACACCACCACACCGACACCCCACCATACCGACACCACCATACCGACAACCACCATACCGACACCACCACACCGACACCTCACTACACCGACAACCACCACACCGACACCACCATACCGACACCACCACCGACACCACCACACCGACACCACTACACCGATCATCTCACCATACCGACACCACCATACCGATCAACTAATCACCGACACCAACTTCACCTGACACCACACCACACCGACGACCAATCATACCGACCATACGACACCTCACCATACCGACAACTACTTACACTGACACCAATTACACCGACACCACCATACCGTTTCACTACACTGACACCACTTTCATACTGACACCACTATCTCTGACACTACTATACTGACACCACTATACTGACACTACTATACTGACACTACTATACTGACACCACTATACCGACACCCACTATACTGACACCACCATACTGACACCACTATACCGACACCACCATACCGACACCACTATACCGACACCACCATACTGACACCACCATACCGACACCACTATACTGACACCACCATACCGACACCACTCATACTGACACCACCATACCGACACCACCATACCGACACCACCATACCCGACACCACTTACACTCGACACCTACTATACCGGACACTACCATACCGACACCAATTACACTGACACCACTATACCGACACCACTACACCGACACCACCATACCGACACCACCATACCGACACCACTATACCGACATCACCACTGACACCACCATACCGACACTAATTATACTGACACCACTATACTGACACTCACCATACCTGACACCACTATACTGACACCACTATACTGACAATCACCACACCGACACCACCATACCACACCACCATACCGACACCTACTATACTGACACCACTCATACCGACACCACTATACCTGACACCACCACCGGCACCACCACACCGACACCACTACACTGACAACTTCACCATACCGGACACCACCATACCGACCACCACTATACTGACACCATTATACCGACACCAATTATACCGACACCACTATACCGACACCACTATACCGACACCACTATACTGAACATCTCACTATACCGACACCACTATACTGACACCACTGACACTGACACCACCACACTGACACCACTATACCGACTAATCACCATACCGACACCACTATCTGGACACCACTATACTGACACTACCATACTGACACCACTATACCGACACCACTATACTGACACCACTATACTCGACACCACTATACCGACACCACCATACTGACACTACCAAGCACTGACACCACTATACCGACAATTCACCATACCGACACCACTCATACCGACAATCACTTACACCGACACTCACATACCGACACTTCACCACACCGACCACCATACCGACACCACTATACTGACACCACCATACGACACCTACCATACCATCAACACCACACCGACACCACCACACTCGACCAATACACCGATCAATTACACCGACACCACCACACCGACACCACCATACCACACCACTATACCGACACTACATTCTGACACCATTTCACTGACTAATCTCACCACACCGACACCATTACACCGACACCACCATACACCGACACCACCATGTCGACACCACCATACCGACACCACTACACCGACACCACCACACTGACACCACTATACCGACACCACTATACTGACACCACTATACCGACATTCATACACTGACACCACCATACCGACACCACCATACTGACATCCAATTATACCGACCTTACATACCGACACCTCACCACACCGACACCACCATACCGACACCAATTCACACTCGACACCACTATACCGACCACCACACCGACACCATTACACCAACGACCACCATAATCGACACCACCATACCGACACCACCATACCGACACCACCACTTATACACGACACCACCATACCGACAACCACCATACCGACAATCACCATACCGACACTACCATTTCGACTAACCCACTCATACCGACAACCACCATACTGACACCACTACACCGACACCATTACACTGACACCACTTCACCGGACACCACTATACTCGACACCACCTTATACCGACACTACCACACCGACATTCACTATACTGACACCACCATACCGACACCACTACACCACCACCATACTGACACCAATTACACCGACACCACTACACTGACACCACCATACCGACACCACCATACCGACACCACCACTGACACCCACTATACCGGACACCACCATACTGACACCACTACACCGACAATTCACTACACTGACCAACCACTATACCGACACCACTATACTGACACTACTATACTGACACTACTATACCGGGACACCACTATACTGACCACTATACTGACACCACCACACGATCAATCAATTATACTGATTACCACTATACTGACACCACTATACTGACACTCACTATACCGACACCACTATACCGACACCACTATACTGACACCACTATACTGACACTACTATACCGACACTACTGTACCGACACCACTATACTGATTAATCACTATACTGACACCACTATACTGACACCACTATACTGACACCACTATACTGACACTACTATACTGACACTACTATACTGACACTACTATACTGACACTACTATACCGACACTACTATACTGACACCACTTATACCGATAATTCTATACTGACACTACTATACTGACACCACTATACTGACACCACTATACTGACACCACTATACCGACACCACTTATACTGACACCAATTATACTGACACTACTATACTGACACTACTATACTCTGACACCATACTGACAATTACCATACTGACACTACTATACCGACACCACTATACTGACACTACTATACTGACCCAAATTTCAACCCACACTACTATACTGATTACTACTATACTGACACTACTATACTGACACCACTATACTGACACCACTATACCGACACTCATTTATACTGACACCACTATACCGGACACTACTATACTGACACCACTATACTGACACCACTACACTGACACCACTATACCGACACCACTATACTGACACCACTATACTGACACCACTATACTGGACACTACTATACTGACACCACTATACTGACACCACATTATACTGACACTACTATACTGACACCTACTATACTGACAATCAATTATACCGAGACACCTCACTATACCGACTGAATCAATTATACCGGACAATACTATACTGACATCATTACACTGACACCAATTACACTGACACCACTATACTGACACCACTATACTGACACTCAATTACACTGACACCACTATACTGACGACCAATTACACTGACACTACTATACTGACACCACTATACTGACACCTCAATTATACTGACACTACTATACTGACACTACTATACTGGACACTATTATACTGACACTATTATACTGACACTATTATACTGACACTACTATACTGACACTCACTATACTGACACTACTATACTGACACTATTATACTATCACCACCATAATGACCATTCTAACCCAACCTCACCAAGCCTCAGATTCACAAAAACGAATTCTTTTACAAAACAAAAACAATATTTATTTACACTCAAGATGTAAATAAAAGACAACATATTTATTTTTGTTTTTTTGGTAAATTATGAATATTTAATGTGTGTGTGTGTGTGTGTGTGTGTGTGTGTGTGTATGTGTGTGTGTGTGTGTGTGTGTGTGTGTGTGTGTGTGTGTGTGTGTGTGTGTGTGTGTGTGTGTGTGTGTGTGTGTGTGTGTGTGTGTGTGTGTGTACAGCCAAAGAAGATCAAACACTTCACTTTGACTCCACAATTTCAGTAATATAAGTCAACAGTTTGGAGGAAGTGAAGGACCTTGATGTAGTAGGAAGTAAGTTCTTCCTTCCATCTCTTGTTTTCCTTTTCTCTCCTTCTTATTCTCTTTTCTCTTTTATCACCTTCCCTATTCTCTTCTCCTTCCCTCCCCTTACCCTCTTCTCCTTCTTACCAGTAATGTTATTATCACGCCATGTCTTGTTTATATCACTTAATAACTATATTAAGCAGGTGTTATCGTCTCACTCTTATCACCAGCGTTTATTATCAATATTAGTAGTATTAGTAGTAGTAGTAGTAGTAGTAGTAGTAGTAGTAGTAGTAGTAGTAACATCATCATTACTATTACAATCTTATCATAGTCATTTTTCAATATAAGAACAATAATAATAAAAATAATAAATAAATAAATAATTTTTTTAAATAATAATACTAAAAACAACAACAACAACAAACACTAAAAGCTCATCCATAATCCACGAACGCCAAACATCAATCCGGATACACAGTAAACAAATCCTTATATTAAACATAGAGAAATCCGCCTCAGCCATTCTCGAACACTCCAGCTTATTTCCATAACACGCATTATCATTCCAGTCTGGCTTAACTCATTCCAGAGGCATCATTCTGCCTCCTCAGAATGGTGTCAGGTCAGGTTGCAGGTCACGAGGTCAGGTCAAAAGGGTCTTTGGCGTGTGTGTTGGCGGGATATTATAGTGAATTATTTATGGTCACTGTCTTGGAAGGAGGCGTGTGGAGAGAGAGAGAGAGAGAGAGAGAGAGAGAGAGAGAGAGAGAGAGAGAGATTTAAACTCATAAGACCATCCCCATTCACTCCACACTCCCACCTCCCTCTCACCGCCCCCTCCCACTCCACACTCCCCACCCCCACCGCCCTCCCACCCACCACCACTTCCAATTTCCACACACAAAGGTACACAATGCTGGTACAGTAATTAACATTTTCTCACATAATATACCCACGTCAAACACATAAATTAACTTTTAACCTTAACTAATTTAACAAACTTTAATCACCCAACCCTAACCTAACCTAACCTAACGTAACCTCATCGACTGGTTCAGCTCACCTTGACAGTCCCTGGCGTTAATTACAGGTGAGTTAATGAAGAAAGAAAACACTGCAAGCAAACAAACAAAAAAAACAAACAGACTTATAAACAGACAGATAAACATGTGTGTGTGTGTGTGTGTGTGTGTGTGTGTGTGTGTGTGTGTGTGTGTGTGTGTGTGTGTGTGTGTGTGTGTGTGTGTGTGTGTGTGTGTCTGGTGTGTGTGTGTGTGTGTGTGTCTGTGTCTGTGTGTCTGTATGATGTTTACAAGTGCACCTGTAAAAGAAACAAACCTCACTATTATAAATCTGTAAATTCAAACCGCACCTGAGCTCACCAAATCAATTTACACCTATAACAACAGGTAAAAACAACACTACCTTATTAATTTACACTTATTTTTTTTTACAACTTGAGTGTAAATGAAATAAAAGGTTTATTTATTAACATTATTGTCACAGGTAATTTATCAAGGTTTAATTAAGTTTAGTCATTAAGTTTTAGCGTAATAATAATAATAATAATAACTAATGATAATACCAGAATTGTTGGTGGTAATTTTACACTGGAAATTATTTAAAGTAGGTCACAACTGAAGAATGTATGTATGTATGTATGTATGGATGTATGTATGGATGTATGTATATGTATGTATGTATGTATGGATGTATGTATGTATGTATGTATGTATGTATGTATCCCTAACCACCACACACATACACACCCGAGAGAGAGAGAGAGAGAGAGAGAGAGAGAGGTAACATGACCAGGCTAAGAGGGCCATAGGACGTCGAGGTTGACTCATAAGTCAGGTCCAAGGAGCTGTATACGTCGTGCTCTACTGAACCATAGACCACACACACACACACACACACACACACACACAGACACACACAGACACACACACACACACACAGACACAGACACACACACAGACACAGAGAGAGAGAGAGAGAGAGAGAGAGAGAGAGAGAGAGAGAGAGAGAGAGAGAGAGAGAGATTAATAAAAATTAACCTAACCAAATCTAACCTAACCTAACTTAACCAAACCTAACCAAACTTAACCTAACTTAAACAGGTGGAGAAAGGAAGAGAAGGAAGAGACGAAGAAAATAAGAAGAGGAGGAGGAAGAGGAAGAGGAAGAGGAGGAGGAAGAGGAGGAGGAGGAGGAAGGCCCACGCAGATAAGGCCAGAGAGGATATTAACACTGGCCAATACCTGTTAAGTGACCTCTAAAACCTGTAAGACTTGTCCATGACCTGTATGACTCGTCCACGACCTGTATGACACTGCCCACGACCTGTATGACCTGTCCACGACCTGTATGACCTGTCCACGACCTGTATGACCTGTCCACGACCCGTATGACCTGTCCACGACCTGTAGACCTCTCACGACCTGTATGACCTGTCCACGACCTGTATGACCTGTCCACGACCTGTATGACCTCCACGACCCGTATGACCTGTCCACGACCTGTATGACATGCCCACGAACTGTAAGACCTGTCCACGACCTTGTAAGACCCGCCCACGACCCGTATGACCCGTCCACGACCTGTATGACCTGCCCACGAGCTGTATGGACCTGTCCACGACCTGTATGACCTGCCCACGACCTGTATGACCTGTCCACGAACTGTGAGACCTGTCCACGAACTGTAAGACCTGTCCACGACCTGTATGACCTGCCCACGACCTGGTGACCTGTCCACGACCTGTATGACCTGTCCACGACCCGTATGACCTGTTAAGAGACCTGTAAACGACCTGTGTTCACTTTCACCCACCAGATGTCACTATGTTTCCATTGTTTGCGAAGCCTGGTAATCTGCTCAGGTGTTAGTCAATTGGTAGGAGGAAGTTGAGGTAAAGTTGTAACGAGAGGTACATATGAGGCCACAGTAAGAGGTTCACATCACGCAGTAAGAGGTTCACATCACAGCAGTAAGAGGTTCACATCACAGCAGTAAGAGGTTCACATCACAGCAGTAAAGGTTCACATCACAGCAGTAAGAGGTTCACATCACAGCAGTAAGAGGTTCACATCACAGCAGTAAGAGGTATTCAGAAGTTCATCACGAGTAAGAGGTTCACATCACAGCAGTAAGAGGTTCACATCACAGCAGTAAGAGGTTCATCACAGCAGAGGTTCACATCACAGCAGTAAGAGGTCACATCACAGCAGAGGGTTCACATCACAGCAGTAAGAGGTTCACATCACAGCAAGGAGGTTCACATCACAGCAGTAAGAGGTTCATATTACCTACCTGTTAATTAGAGGTCACCTGAGGTCATTCTTGGATGTCTAACTACTAGTACTACTATGGTTATTACTACTACTATTATTACCTGTTGCTATTATAATTACTACTTAAACTATTATTATTATCCTTAATTCATCTTATTATGTTTACTATTATGACTATTATCTTATTACTGCCCTCCCTCACCACCACTACTACTGCCCCCCCTCACCACCACTACTACTGCCCTCCTTCACCACACCACTACTACTGCCCCCACCACAAATCACTGCCCCCCCACCACCACCACTACTGCCCCCCCACCACCACCAGTGCCCCTGCCCTCCACCACCACCACTACTGTCCCCCTCCACCACACCACACTGCCCCACCACCACCACTGCCCCTCCTCCTCACCACCACACCACTACTGCCCTCCCTCACCACCACCACCACTGCCCTCCCCTCACCACCACTACTACTGCCCTCCCCCCCCACCACCACTACTACTGCCCTCCCCGCTCACCACCACTGCCACTGCCTCACCACCACACTGTCCCTCACCACCACCACTACTGCCCTCCCCTCACCACCACCACCACTACTGCCCTCCTCCCCTCACACCACACTACCACTGCCTCCTCACCACCACCACCACGTCTCCCGTCACCACCACACCACACCACTGCCCTCCCCCTCACCACCACCACCACTGCCCCCCTCACCACCACCACTACTGCCCCCTCCCCCACCACCACTCACCACTTCCCCCACCACCACACTACTGCCCCTCACCACCACCACCACTGCCCCCCCACCACCACCCACTACTACTGCCCTCCCTCTCATCACCACACTACCTCACCACCACCAGCACTACTGCCCTCACCACCACAACCACTGTTCTCCCCCTCACCACCCACCACGGCCCCCACCACCACCACTACCACCGTCCTCCTCATCACCACACCACCCCCCCACCACCACCAGCACCACTGCCCCTTCCCCCCACCACCACAACCACTGCCCCCCCACCACCTCACCACTGCCCCACCACCAGCACTGCCCTCACCACCCACAATTACTGCCCCCTCACCCACCTCTACCACTGCCCCTACCACCAGCACCACTGCCCTCCCTCACCCACCACCCCACGCCCCCCACCACCACCACCACTGCTGCCCCCACCACCACAACTACTGTCTCCCCACACCACCACCACTGCCCCTCACCACCAGCACTACGTCTCCTCCCCACCTCACCACCACACTACCACCTCCCCACCACCACCACCACCACCACGTCCTCACCCCCACCACCAAGTACTGCCTCCCTCATTACACCACACCTGCCTCCACCACTACCTCCAAAAATCAATAACTTGTCCTTGCTTATCTTTAGGGTTTGAACCCTTTCACCTCTTCCGTGTGGTTGACTGTGGTGTTGTGAGCTGTCAGTGGTGTGGTGACTGCTAGTGTGTGTCTTCAGTGACTGTGGTGGTGGCACAGTGTGTGACTGTGTGGTGTGTTATTGTGTGGTTGATTGGTGTGTTTCAGTGTGTGTTGATTGTGTATTGTGTTGACTGTTGTGTGTGACTGGTGTTGGTTTGTTGTGTGTTGTGCGGTTTATTGTATTTTCGGTTATTATTGGTGGTTTATTGTGTGGTTTGCTGTGTGGTGTTGTTGACTTGTGTTGCGGTTTATTGTTGTTTGATTGTTGTGTTGCGGTGACTTAGTTGTGGTGACTGTGGTTGATTGTTGATATTTGTTTTGTTCAATATTAACAACAACAACAACAACAACAACAACAACAACAACAACAACAACATAACAACAACAACAACAACAACAACAACAACAACAACAACAACAACAACAACAACAACAACAACAACAACAACAACAACAACAACAACAACAACAACAACAACAACAACAACAACAACAACAACAACAACAACAACAACAACAACAACAACAACAACAACAACAACAACAACAACAACAACAACAACAACAACAACAACAACAACAACAACAACAACAACAACAACAACAACAACAACAACAACAACAACAACAACAACAACAACAACAACAACAACAACAACAACAACAACAACAACAACAACAACAACAACAACAACAACAACCAACAACAAAACAACAACAACCAACAACAACAACAACAACAACAACAACAACAACAACAACAACAACAACAACAACAACAACAACAACAACAACAACAACAACAACAACAGTTTATTAATTATAACAAACTTTCACTCATGAATTAACTGAAAGATTCTTGTACGAAACTTTCTTTAATGAATATAAAATACCACAAAAATGCTTTAATGTTTGACATTGTCTGTCCATGCAATATTTGTCATTCCAGTACCCAAAATAGCCAGAACAGACGAACGAAATTTTCCCATGAGAAAAATGTGAACCAATTAACATCCGTCTCATCATATTAGTAGATGTGGCATTTAATTTGCCCTGCCATATCCCCGCATACCTGCACTCGCATGCCCATAGCATCGCATGTAAGCATCATAGCATCATCAGATACGCCTTGCGCCTCATGCATAGCAGCTATCATGTTATATCCCCATGCGCCTTAGATTACATCACTCAGTATATCCCCATGCGCCTGGTGGCACTCCCATGCCGCCTTGCGCTTATCATAGCATCATCAGATACGCCTGCCACCGCGCCTCCCCATGCCGCGCGTCATAATACATCCCCATACCTGTAGCCTCATGGTATCCCCGTATCATATGCACCTCCTGTTACTTATCCCTGCATGCCTGCCATCATGACGCGCTCTCCATGCCTGGGCGGCGCCGCCAACACTTATCCCCACGCTGCCTGACGCGCATCATAACATCGCATACCTGCCGCGTCGCGGCGCATATCCGCCGCATAACCCGGATCATAGCACTCCCCACGCCACCTGCCGCGTCTCGCGGCGCTCCCATGGCATAGCAGATCATCGCCGGTACTTATACCGCCGCCTGATGACATAACATATCCCCATACCTGTACGTCATATCCCCACGCCGCCTGACATCATAGCATCCCCATATAAATAAATCGCCAGCATCCCCAATGCCGCATAGCATCATATATTCCGCCACCTTATTGCGCTCCCCATGCACCCATCATACTTATCCGCATGCACCTTGGTTATCATGTGCTTATCCCCATGCGCCTGCAGCCCATCATAACGACTCGCATGCGCCTTAGCGCGCATCGCCAGCATCCTGCATGCCTGCGGTACATCATGGTAGCATCCCCACGCCGCCGCCGCGCCTTGCCAACATCACGCCATAGCAGCATCATGACGCATCCCCACGCATGCGCCTGGGCGGCGTATATATACCACATGCGCACTCTTGCGCATCATACTTATAGCCCGTCATCGCAGTATCCATGCGCCTTATCATGACGCTATCCGCATGCCTGGGCGTATAGCAGCATCACCGCCGCCGCTCATATCCCCATGCCGGTAGCATCATATAGCATCACGCCGCCGCATCATCGCCAACATCCCGTATACGCCAGCGCCTCATATTCCGCCACTGCCGCTCACGTAGCCGCCAGCATCGCCAGCATATCGCATGCCAGTTAGCATCAGGACACTCATACCGCCTGCCGCGCCATAGCTACATACTTATAGCTTGGATCATCATGTGCTCCATGCGCATGCGCATCGCCAGCAGCCCAGCACGCATAACGGCATCATGTTATCACATGCGGGCCATCATAGCATTCCCATGCCTGCGCGCATCGCATCATGCCATTTCATATCATGCCTGCTTGGCGCATCCTTAAGTACCACGCCAGCATCGTGTTATCATGCGCCGGTATCGCCAGCATCCCCATGCCTGCCGCCTCATAGCATCATGCCTGTAAACATCATAGCATATCCCCATACCTGCTTAGCGCATCGCCAGCATCGCATGCGCCTTAGCGCATCATAGCATCGCCGACAGCGTAACAACATCGCATGCCGCCCAGCATCATAACATCACGCTGCCGTCACATCACCAACATTCCCATCATAGCCGTAATCTGTCTGATACCATCTTATCGGATCTGTTGTGTAAGTGAATCGCACACACACACGCACACACCACACACGCACGTGGATATTATTAATAATTACTAATAGTCGAACAGGTATGAATTGCATTTACCATACAATTGTGTGAGCAGGTATTGAACACTGTCACTGTTGACGTCATCACCGACATGCCTGAAGTCAAGCCGGAGCGGGTGGGTGGTGCCGGCTGGTGGTTTGCTGGTAATGAAGCAGAGGCTGCTGTGCGGAACAAACGTCACGGTGGCTGGTGGAGATATCCAGTAAACTAGCCCTGGTGACCTGGTATTAATGATCCCATGCGTTCATACATGCATGCGTTCATGCATACGCATGCATGCGTTTATACGTGCGCATACATGCGTTCATACATACACATACATGCGTTTTATACATGCACATACATGCAGATTTCATACATGCATGCATGCATTCATGCATACACATACATGCGTTCATGCATGCACATACATACGTTCATGCATGCACATACATGCGTTCATGCATACACATACATGCGTTCATACATACACATGCATGCGTTTCATACACACACACACATACATACATATATACATACATACATAGAGTTGTTGAGACACAGTGTGCTGAGTGTGCACCTGAATGACGTCACTACCTGGTCTCTCTGAGAATGAGGAATTACAGTGAAATTGAGATGTGTGAATGATTACTGCATGTTGATGTGTCCACACACACACACACACACACACACACACACACACACACACACGTCGCCAGGCAGTGTGGTATCAGGGCAGTCTACATTCCAACACCTCACCTGCGGTGTTCCCCAGAGACAAAGATAGAACCACTGTGCTTCTGATGTGACGCTCTGTCAGACACTCCTCACAGGTGGAAGTCGTGAATGGCGCTGCACTGTAGGGTACAGTGGACAACACCTCCGCCGGACTACCCACATCGCTACAAGGCACCTGGACAGGCTACGGGCATGGACTGCAGACAAAGATGCATCAACCCACACCAAAAGCAGTCATGCACATCCAGCCACCGCCACCACTCCAGTGCAAGCCCCAGCAGTCACAGTGAGTGCCCATCCCTCCAGCTGGTGCAGTGCAAGCTCACCAGGTGACTTATAGACAGCAAACTTGACTGGAAACCCATGCATCCTTGCAGTCAGGCAGCCTCATTACCGTCTCTACATGCTACGGCGACTTAAGATGCCCAGAACACCGCCAGGCTGAGACAAATGCTCCCCAAACCTAGCATTATGCGTCACCAGCCTGGTAGATGTTTCTCTCAACTCCACCCAGCGTCAGCTAAGAAGGTACAGAGCCTGCATTATGGCGCCAGACTATCACATTTTGCACCAGCTCTCCCGCCCATAGATGCCGTCCACTCGGTGTTATCCACCACCAGGCACTGGAGGTTTTGCCAGTGGACTGCTGCACCACCCATAAGTCATCATACCTCCTGCCGCCGACGATCCCTCACCACCTCAGCAGTCGCCACTGCAACAAAATTCGGCCATAAGGCCGCGCGATAGATACAAGAACAGCACCATCCCGTCTGTTGTTGAATAATAAACCAGCTCTGATTTGTAATGCTGTACGGCCCTGTAAAAATGTATTCCAGCGTATTATATATGCAATCAGATGTGAGATCGCCATTATGGTACCGGCCACCATTGCACAGCTCTGTCAATAAAATAAGTTTATTATTATTTATTATTATTACACACACACACGCACACACACACACGCACAGACACACGCGCACATAGT
This sequence comes from Homarus americanus, assembly GCF_018991925.1. Lineage (NCBI taxonomy): Eukaryota > Metazoa > Arthropoda > Malacostraca > Decapoda > Nephropidae > Homarus > Homarus americanus. The sequence goes on along the minus strand of NW_024727780.1, from coordinate 7,534 downwards.
ACCACAATCACAGTGGCCAATCGGCAGTAAACAC
>NW_024727780.1:0-2500 GCF_018991925.1 Homarus americanus | reverse complement strand
TGCCGCCGCCGCCTGCATCGCCACCACCTGCCTGCAAGCCACCTGCCGCCCATCCTGCCACCACCACCACCACCACCCTCCATTGCCACCACCACCTCCATATCGCGCCTACCACCACCACCGCCACGCCATGCCACCACCACCACCACCACCTGCCTGCCACCGCCGCCACGCCTGCTCACCACCACCACCGCCGCTCACCACCACCTGCCGCACACCGCCGCCCTCCCTAACCGCCACCCACCGCCATCATATTACGCCGCCACCGCCCGCCATAGCCGCCGCCACCGCCCACCATGCTGCCGCCACCACCGCCATCCATGTCCACCGCCGCCACCATCATCACCGCCGCCGCCGCCTCATCGCCGCCACCGCCGCATCACATCACCGCCGCCGCCGCCATCATCGCCGCCGCCGCCGCCGCCTCCATGTCGCCGCCGCCGCCGCCGCCACCGCCGCCTGCTGCGAACCGCCACTGCCGCCGCCGCCGCCACTGCGCCGCCACCGCCACCGCCCTGCTCTTCTGCCGCCACTGCCGCCACCGCCGCCATTGCGCCGCTGCCGCCGCCGCCGCCGCCGCCGCCGCTGCTCTTCTTCTGCCGCCGCCGCCGCCGCCGCCTGCCGCCGCTGCCGCCGCCTGCTTCCGCTGCTGCCGCCACTGCCGCCGATGCGCCGCCGCCGCCGCCGCCGCCGCCGCCGCCACTGCTGCCGCTGCCGCCGCCGCTGCCACCGCCGCCGCCGCCGCTGCCGCCGCCGCCGCCGCCGCCACCGCCATTAACTGCTGCCGCCGCCACTGCCGCCGCCACCGCCGCCACTGCCGCCGCCACCGCCACCGCCGCCACTGCTGCTGCTGCCGCCACTGCCGCCACCACCACCGCCACTGCCGCCGCTGCCACCGCCGCTGCTGCTGTCGCCGCCGCCGCTGCTGCTGCTGCCGCCACCGCCGCTGCTGCTGCTGCCGCCGCTGCCGCCACCACCGCCGCCGCTATACCACCGCCGCCACCGCCGCTGCCGCCGCCGCTGCCGCCGCCGCCGCCACTGCCGCCGCCGCCGCTGCCGCCGCTGCTGCCGCCGCCGCCGCCGCCGCCGCCTGCTGCCGCCGCTGCCGCCGCCGCCGCCGCCGCCGCTGCCGCCGCCACCGCTGCTGCTGCCACCACTGCTGCCGCGCCGCCACTCGCCACCGCCGCCGCCGCCGCCGCCACCGCCACCGCCGCCGCCACCACCGCCACCGCCTGCTGCTGCCGCCACTGCTGCCGCCGCCACCGCTCCGCCGCCGCCGCCGCCACCGCCGCTGCCACCTCGCCGCCACTTTCTTCGCCGCCACGCCACCGCCGCTGCCGCCGCTGCCGCCGCCACTGCCGCTGCTGCTGCCGCCACTGCCGCCGCTGCGCCGCCATCGCCGCCGCTGCCGCCGCTGCCGCCACTGCCACGCCGCTGGCTGCTGCCGCCGCTGCCGCCGCCGCCGCCACCGCCGCCGCTGCTGCTGCTGCCGCCGCCGCTGCCGCCGTCGCTGCCGCCGCGCTGCCTGCTGCTGCCGTCGCCGCTGCGCCGCTGCTGCGCGCCGCTGCCTGCTGCCCCTGCATCGCCGCGCTGCTGCTGCCATGCGCACGCTGCTGCTGCGCCGCTCATCTGCTGCCGCCGCCACTGCGCCGCTGCTGCCGCGCCGCCACTGCCGCCGCCACTGCCGCCGCTGCTGCTGCCGCCGCCGCTGCCGCCACCGCTGCCGCCGCCACTTTGCCGCCGCTGCTGCTGCCGCCGCCACCACCGCCGCCGCCGCCGCCGCCCCAGCTGCTTTCTGCCGCCGCCACTGCCGCCGCCGCTGCGCACTGCCGCCACCACTGCCACTGCTGCTGCCGCCGCCGCTGCCGTTGCCGCCGCCGCCGCCGCCGCCAGCTGCCGCCGCCGCCGCCGTCGCTGCTGCTGCTGCCGCCGCCGCTGCCGCCGCCGCTGCCGCCGCCGCGCTGCTCGCCGCCGCCACTGCCGCCGCCGCCTGCTGCTGCCGCCGCCGCCGCCGCCGCCGCCTGCGCCACCGTCACCGCCCTGAGCACCTACACCTGAGAGACCTACACACTGAAACCTACACCTGAACACCTGAACCTGCACTGAAAAACCTACCTAAACACCTACACCTGAAACCTACAAAACCTACCGGATACCGAGCTTTTTTGAAACTGAGAACGCAGGCTTTTTTGGTTGCTGAGCTGTTTGAACACCACTGAGCACTGCCTGAGGCCACCACAAAGACCCTACACCTGGGCCTGGAGACACCACCTGGGGAGCCACCTAATTACTGAGACTGCAGGGACATGCAGAACCTACACCTGAAGAGACCTACACCTGGGAGACCTACACACCTAGAGCCTACACCTAAAGACCTACACCTGGGGAGACCTCACCCTGGAGACCTACACCTGGGGCCTACACCAGAGTCCTACACTAGGAGCCTGCACCTGAAGAACCTGAGACCTACCTGGGAGCCTGCACCTGAGACCTGCACCTG
>NW_024727779.1:0-35139 GCF_018991925.1 Homarus americanus | reverse complement strand
AGTTACGTATTGCTAAGTGAATGACATTAGGATCTCCAATGCTGATTTAATTATGACTGGAAATTTTGGGGTCTTCTGAGCCAGAACCACCAAATTCCTTTCCTTTGAATTCCACTTCCAATGATGGATCTGCACAACCGATGACAGGTGATCAACACTGGGGAAAATGGCATTCTAAATCAGTTATTCACTCTATTTTTATAAAAATAAAAATATTCATTAAACGGGATTGCAATTGAAGAAGGTGATATTTTATGATTCCACATACTTCTGTGGCAAGAGAAATCATATTTTATGTTACAGAATCATTAAGATAATCACATATTAGTTTTACCTATGGCAAAAGCATCTGATCAATTTCTAAGCTTAGCTTTAAAAGTTTCTAAATTAATGTTGAAAACAAAATACTGTATTAGTACAGTATTATTCCTTGAAGAGAAAAGTTGAGTGGATTTTTTTCTTCTTATACAGGGTGATTCATCAAAGAGTACATTAAATAGGAGAATGAAATATGGATAATTCTAAACCACAATGCCTCTATGGTAAAATATCAGTTTCTGCGTAGTTTCCATGTTACAATACATCTAAGATGTTGTATTAGTGAGTGAATTTGAAGTGAAACCCCTGTGGTTTTTGTAATCATTTATTCACAGATCTTTACAGTGTTCCTACAACCCTAAAGGAAATGTTCAAAGTTGCCCCCTACTGCCTCAGTGCAGGCCTGTACACGTGGTACCATTGATTGTCTGCCTAGACTATGTTTAATTTGCTCGCACCTGTCACGAACACGTGGGCAACTGTGCAGAATCCGGCATTTTACCATGGAGTCATTGTGGTTTAGAATTATCCAAGGATTTCATTCTCCAATATAATGTACTCTTTGCTGAATCACCTGTACATCTGATAAGTACGATCCTAAGTATATTCACTTTTCAATTAAGATGATAACAGATGATTTTTTCTTTTCAGTTCCAGGACTCATTGCAGTACTTTTCCATCAAAATTTCGTGTGATGGAACAAATACTGTGATCAGACTTATTTCTTTGCACAAAATACTGAATGATTTTGCATTGAAAGCACTACTTTTTATTACGTTATTATAGACTTCTTCCCCAATTTCCTGTGGAGCTAAATGTTCATGATGAATCATGCAGTGAACTTGTTTTGTACCTGTTGTCACCTTTTTACTTCTAGGCACAACAGCAGCTCACTGTCTGTACACTGCAATGCATTTTGATCATTCAATTTAGTTTTCGACAACATATAGTTGACTTCCTTGAAAATATCTATACCTCAAGTAGTTTTTGGAATCAGCTTACAGAAGAGGAATTCTTCGGAAAAATTTTCCTTCGTATTGGTGCCTCATAACAACAGTACCATCAACTGAGCATGGTGTGTTGTATCTGTAGATTCTTCCAGATACTTTTACATTTTTATTTTCATCCTCTTCGTCACTGATCGGCTCGTTAGCGGCTTGGGTGGTTGGTCGCGTCTCTGTTACGCACTGTTGGGAAGTAATGGGCATGCACTGGCTCCTGAATGCATCTGAACCTTCTCCAGTGATGGTCAAGTCTGGCCTTTAAAGAACTCACACTCATTGCCGTCATAACACTCTATGGCAGGTTGTTCCAAGAGTTCACAATTCTCAGTCCGAAAAGTTTGTCCTCACAGTTTTCAGACTTGTGGCTTCTTTCAACCATGAGTTATGACCCCGTGTGGGGCGGGCATCCGCCAGCTCCATACATGGACACTCGACTGAGTAGTGCCCTTTGAGATGTTTGTACACCTTAATTAGGTCACCCTTACCCGTCCTTGGACATTTTAATCAACTGACAGTCCCTAGCATATCTCGAGGACCAGACGGGGTGATGTACTGTAGGCGGGGAAGCACCCCACCTTCTTTTTCACAATGTCCTGAGAACTTTAGCTCATTGTCAACATGGGCTAACCAGGTCTTTTTCGATTCAGTCTCTATTAATGCAGTTTGTTTGTCCTGTTGGGACATATGATACGCCTACCGTTGGTATGACAGGTGCATCAACTTACACTTTGTGATATTGAATCCTAGCAGTCATTATTTCGACCACTCTTGAAGCTCTCAGAGATCTTTCTGTTCTTTTCACAGCCTGTTTGGTTCTTAATCATCCGCAAACATTTTTTTTTACTGGAATTAGCCCACCCGGCACAGGTCAAACGACCCACAACGGGGCCTGGGGTGAAAAATAAGAACAAAAAGAAATTAAAAATAGAAAAGAAAAAAGGTTATACTGTGTTAATCTACACCACGAAGATGCCGGAAACCAGCTATTTGAAGTGAGACAGATTGTATAAGTATGGAAACACAGAAGAAGGCAGAGCATTCCACAGTTTAGCTGTGTAGGAAAGAAGACTGTACTATAACGGGTTTTCTAGTGTGACCGACATCCACACAGAAACGGTGGGCACCTCGAGCAAGATGTGTGTTGTGAGCCCACGGCCTTGCCGGCGGTACACAGGATGCCAAATCCACCAAACATTTCCCGTTAAAGTACCTGTAAAAGAGAGAGAGTGAAGCAACATTGCGACGAAGAGAAAGGGAAGAAAGATTGTCCACTAAAGGAGGAGAGTTAATAAGACGAAATGCCCTTTGATTCCCTATCTAACAGTTGGACAGAAGAAGAGCCACCCCAGATATGAGAGCAGTACTCCAAGTTAGGACGAATGAATCCCTTTATATACTTGAAGCAACTGCTCAGGAGTGAAGTAGGTACGGCATCTGTACAGCATTCCCGACTTTCGGGAGGCAGCTTTAGCTATGTTAAGGATGTGTGATTTCCAGGACATATTGAAGGAAATGGTGAGGCCTAGCACCGAGGAGTGTATAGATTCCGGCATGTAATTTATGAAACAAACAAACAACAATAACGGGCCCAATACACTGCCCTGTGGTACACCTATTGTCACGGGCAGACATGACGATTTCGCACCATTAATCACCACGCACTGCTTGTGATCATGCGGAAAGTCTCCAATCCACGCTAGGACATTCCCAAATCCCGCACACTTCCAGTTTAATTCTCAGCCTTCATGAGATACGCTGTCGAAAGCTTTGGCAAAATTTAGGTTTATATTGTTGATATTGCCACCCTGTTCCAGAATTTGGGTCCAAACATTCAGTACTCACAAGCATTGTGACCAAGTCCCAGGTTGTTCATCTGACTTTCTGCCTCATTTACACACTTATGCAGGGTCCCAATTGTTTCTTTTACTATTCACAATACAACATATACACTGTATATCGTTTCACACTGTTGATTTATTTATTTATTTATTTTTATTTATGGTTATTATTATTATTATTATTATTATTATTATTATTATTATTATTATTATTATTATTATTATTACTATTATTATTATTATTATTATTATTATTATTATATTTTCGCCCCCAGGCTCCCGATGTGGGTCATTAAAATGACCTGTGCCCTGTGGGCTAATCCCCGTAAAAATATATGTGTTAAGCAGCTCCTACTATGCTCTCTAGTACTTTACACACTATGCTGGTCAGGCTCACCGGTCTCTAGTTATTCGTGGAGTTACGGTCGCATTTTCCAATCACTGGGACCTTTTGCTCATCCAGCCATTTACAGAAAAGATTCTTCAGGGGCTCAGCAAGCTAGTTGCACAGCTCTCTTAGCATTCTGGGATGTACTATATCAGGACCGGAACTCTTATGAACCTTTTGACAATTTATTTCTTATACCCTTCTTGAGAGCACTAGGTGTGTCAGCACTGTGTCAAACCGCCTTTCCCCAAACGCAGGAAGATTGTTCGCATCTTCTCTTGTGAACACCGAGGAAGAGAATCTGTTCAACACCTCTGTCTTGTCCTGGTCAGAATCTGCGTAACTACCACCTTTAAGCCTTTCAGATCCGATGCGCCTACTCGCGTTTTTATTTTCGACTTTGCGTATCGGCAGATGAATTGAAAGTTTGCCAATATGGATTGTGAATCTCACTATATTTACTATACACATTTCACGGGTTTCATGAGATGATTTGACAGATGCTGTGCACCCCTAAAACCCCACCGGCATATGTTATTTTAGCGTCTATTACAGAGGCGGATTCAGGAATATCAAAAGGGGATCCAAAAGTTGTGGGTCGGGGAACATGGCGAGCACAGCGAGCCCACCCAGCAGGGGGGCTTTTGGGGAGCACTGTAAGCCCCATAGAATTTTTGAAGCCATGTGCACTTTATGTTATGAGATACTATGCCAAAATGCCTGAATACATTTTATTTATTAAATAATTGCTTGTGTACATCTCTAAAACTACCCTGTGTGTATTATGGAAATTAGTGCAGGAGGTTTACTGTACTGATGTAATTATAAAATATGTCCTATTTATACCATAAGTCTATTTCGTTACCTATTTTAATCTTCTTGCTGGTGCGTCAGGCTGCCAGCTGTGTATGTAGCATTAATTTTTAGAAAAGCTCCTGCCCTGTTGTTCCAGGTAAGTATAATTCAAAACGAGATATGAGAAAACAAGTCAGCAATTTAAACACACACATATCCTTGACTACTGGAGGGTCAATTTCAATTCGAAAGAACAGATAAAATTAACATTGAATAAACATGGTGCTGACAGTGAATTTTACCTGGCAATACTTGGTAAAGTAAGGCTGTATGTAAAGGTGATTGTGATTGGTGGATCTATTTTCGGCTGTATCACTGTCAGGATAAATATTAAACAATCCAAAGGTAAAATTATTATAATAATAAACTATTCATTGTTATTTAAGATCATGAGAAGTTTCCAAATGTTCGTATATTTGCTTAAATAAGAAGAAATTATATTAATGAATTGGCAACTCAACTACAACGAAGAACGAGGACTGCCACAAGATTCTCAGATCAAATTTTCTTCATTATTTAAGCAAATATAAGAACATTTGGAAACGTCTTATGACCTTAAATAACAATGAATAGTTGTCGGAAGTTGGGCCAGGATCTTCTTGTTAATGTAGCTTTGCCCAGGCGACTTGTTTTAAACCTTTTATGACAGCAGGAACTATGCGCTCCATCAAGTAGCTGTCGTCCACCAGTCTAGTGAAGTCAGTCCGTGCGAGCGACTGGAGCAGGTGCTGACGGTCCTGCAACTGACCAAATGTCCTCCTCAAACTCCCTGTCGAAGCCCTCGTCCTCAGTGTTTACAATATGGACCTTGTAACAAATGTAGGTTTATTTGTCCCTTTATTTTCTATTTACTGGTTCTGTTTTATTCTTTGATTCATTTTTCTTATTCTTAATTCTCATTTTTACTTTCTTAAACCTTTATATCTCCAATTATTACACTTAGTCTTTCTTTTGTATACAGAGTGAGGTGTAGGAGGAAGGAATGTGTGAGTGGAGGAGTGTGAGGGAAGCAAAAGAGGTGGGGGTTGCTTGGGTCAGTTCCCCACCAGAGGGTCTGCCTAGTAACTAAGGGTGAGGGGGGGTGAGGGGAGACGAATAGTAAGAGATGATAACTGTGGAATTGGGATATCATGCAATAATATAGACACTTAGGGAAATATGTGATAGTTGTGTAGTTAAAGGTGACTCACTTTCTCTTGACATAATACAAAGACATTTATGATGACATTCTACTCAATACAAAGGGAAGGGAATTGATGACACTTCTTAACGGTTACTATATTTATCGAAAACGTTCTTAACCCATACGTCACCGTAATATATTATAATTAAATGACTCCAATGCCTACCGAAATAAAAAGCTCTTCCAGAGTGATCAGGGTGATCAAAAACTATGTAAACCATAAAGAATTTATGTGCTGAAGCTGGTAATTCAATACATAGGCCTTTGGTCTGCCACCATGGGAACACCATGACCGTACTATTCATTGCACATTGTTCATAATGAACACATGGTAGTGTGATAGTGAAAGAAACACGACTGAGAGTTAGAGATCTATTCCTGACGTTTCGTCACTAGACTTTTTCAAAGAAATTAGTACACAATATGACTTATTTGAACTTGAACTTGTTTTGGGGATTACTGGCCACTTCGCCTTTAGCCTATTTCGGCCGGGGCTTATTGATGATGATGTTGATAATGAAGTAAAGTAGCTAATGACTTTGCCCTGGGAGAGGAGAGCAGAGAGAGAAGTAAAGCATAGAAACTGGAAGTAAAGTAGTAGAGGGTGATAGCAGGTGGGCTGTCCACCTAGCTGAGACGAGCTGATATGTTAGGGTGGTGGCCACACGCAGCAGGCGCCTGCCCGCTCAAGGGAGGCAGGTGCAGGGGGGGGGGGAGCTGAGAACATATGAATAGAGGAAACTGCAGCGGGTCTATTGGCCCATACTGCTCCCATTTACAGCCTACCCCAATTGTTCATATATCCATCCAACCTATGTTTGAAGCTATGCAGCGTATTCGAGTTAATGATGATATTTGGTAACTTGTTCCAGTCGTCCTCTACTCTATTTCCAAACCATTGTGTACCTATTTCGCGCCTAAATCTAAATTTGTCTAATTTAAATCCATTGTTACGAGTTCGTTCCTGGTTGGATGGTTTGAGTACCTTTGTAATGTCCCTTTGTTTAGCCCTGACTTCCATTTGCACACCTCGATCATGTCGCCCCTCACTCTACGTCTCTCGAGAGAGTGCAAATTAAGTTGCTTTAACCTGTCTCTGTACTCAAGGTTCCTAATGCCCGGGATTAGTCTTGTCATTCTCCTCTGAATTCTTTCCAAGGAATCTATATCCATTCTATAATACGGTGACCAGAATTGAACTGCGTAATCCAAGTGAGGTCTCACAAGTGCAAGATATAGTTTTAAGATGACCTCACTAGTCTTGTAACTAACACTCCTTTGTATGAACCAAAGTACTTTATTAACCTTGTTTCGAGCAAATACACATTGATTACTTAACTTAAGATTCCTACTTATCATTACTCCTAAATCTCTCTCTGAGTCGCATTTCTCAATAACATCGTTGTTCATCTGGAATCTGGTTTCCCTGTTTTCATCTCCTATACTGAGTATTTTACATTTGTCCACATTGAATTTCATCTGCCATTTTTCAGACCATTCGAAAATTTTTTTTAGATCTTCCTGTAGTTTGGCGGAGTTCTCGTCAGATTTAATTACACCTCCTATTTTAGTGTCATCAGCAAATTTACTTATGTTGCTGTCTACGCTGATATCTATGTTGTTTATGTATATAATAAACAATAATGGTCCAAGTAATTGAGCCTTGCGGAACTCCACTAGTGACGTTGCTCCAATGGGATATAGTACCGTTAATGCTCACTCGCTGTTTCCTGTCCTGTAACCACGCCCTAATCCATTTTAGAATATCACCCTTAATGCCATGAGCCTCCACTTTTCTTATTAGTCTTCGTGGGGACTCTGTCGAAGGCTTTGCTAAAGTCGAGATATACCACATCATAATTGTGTCCCTCGTCCACTGATTCGAAAACTGATGAAAGGAATGTTAATAGATTAGTTAGACATGAACGCCCGTTTGTGAAGCCATATTGGGAATCATTGATCAACTTGTGGTTCTCCAGGTGATTTCGAATAGAGTTTGAAATGATTGCTTCCGGTAATTTGCCTACATTTGATGTTAGACTGATTGGACGGTAGTTAGAGGATAGTGATCTATCTCCCTTCTTAAAAATCTGTATTACATTCGCTAATCTCCAGGATTCTGGTACTACACCTGTTTTTAAGGACATGTTAAACAACTTTGCTAAGGGCATACTAAGCTCTTCCTTACATTCCTTTAATACTCTGGCAGATATATCATTGGGACCTGGTGACTTAATAGGCTTTAGTTTGTCTATTTGCTTACTAACATCATTACTAGTCACTATTATCTCGTTTAATTCATTTTCTTCACTATCTCTGTATAGAGTCGGAGCCTCGGGTATCATGTTTAAATTTTCGGTGGTGAAAACTGTTGAAAAATATTTAATCATATTATTGCTCATTTCTCCGTCGTTATCAGTTAGCTCGTCGGTATCTGACTGTTTTGGTCCAATCTTTTCTCGTGTTTTAGTTTGATTCATTTATTTGATAGAATCCCTTGGGGTTTGACTTCGCCTCCCTTGCTATATTCAGCTCATTATTCCTCTTGGCTTTTCTTATCTCAGTCTATAACCCTACTAAGCTATCTAGGCATCCATTAGTGTAATGGGTGTTAATTTTTGTTTGTTAGATGGTGGTGTTATTTGTTCACATATATGTGTAAAGTGGGTCTTGTTCTTCTATGGTAGCATGGAGGCTCTTGGGCCACCAGCTGTGTGATTTAGTAGTAACTTTTTCTTTTAACTGCGAGAATATTGGGTCCTCCAACTCTTCAAGTTTGCTCCAGATTCTCTGGGCTTGGCTGTGTGTATGTGTGTTCAGTGGTTCGATATTGTATAACTGTGAAGTTCTTGTATTTTGGTGGTGTATGGGGAGTTGCTTTGATGCTCTACGGATAGCTTTGTTTTGTACTGATTGAAGTTTAAGTTGGCTTGTTTTGCTGATCCTGCTGAGTGGTATTGGTGGATACCTCCAGGTGGGGGCGGACAAGTGCTTTGAATAGGTGTAGTTGAATTTTGGTGTCCATTTTGCTAAATCTTCGTAGTTTTGTGAGTTGATTGGGCAAGCGTTTTGCGTTATGTTATGTGTTTTGCTATGCCTGTTCTTGTTATTGTGAGTCCCAGAATTTTGCCTTCGTTGGAGTATTTGTATAGGTACGCTGTTGACTGTGATTGGTGCTGGGTTTATTTTGGTGAAGGTTCCAAGTGTTCCCTGAAGAATGCAGTGATGGGTAGGGAAACACCGGCAACACTGAAGTCCATTTATTCGGATAGGAGAAATACAAGTGGTGACTTCTGTGTGCCATGCACGCCCACAGAGTCAGACTGAGACTGCCTTGCCATATGGCAGCCTCAGGGCAATGTTGCCACATAACACGTGCAGTGTTTCCACGTAATTACATGTATAAATGCTACTCGGTACAGTAGCTTATTTACAAGGTTGCTACTTGGCACAGTAGCATAGATACATAACCTACATTTGGCAATGTGTATGATCTTTACTTTCTGTGTATTGGTTTGTATTTTCCACATTTTTTTTCATATTAGTTAATTTGCTCGATGGCATGGGCTGTTTTCGTACCATCATCTGATTGCCCTTGCCTGGATGTCGGATGATTTGGGTGACGTCATTAGCATAAGCTATGTTATTCTCCGAAAAGCATGTCCGCCGTGTATATTGTGTAGAGTGTGGGCGAGAGGTTACTTCCCTGTGGTACTCCGCTGTATAACGTGATGCTTGGGCCTATGTGGTTACCAATGATAATTTTAGCCTCTCTGTTGTCAAGGAAGTTACAAAGAAAGGAAGTAAAGTTGTTGGGAAGTCCTTGGGTGGTAATTTTGTATTTAAGCCCAAAGTGCCAGACCTTGTCGAATTCTTTTGCTACGTCCCTTAATACTACGTTACATTGATCTGTTGTGCATTGCGTTTGCTATGTTTTCGTAAATTTGGGCTAAGGCTGTATGGGTTCCTCTGTGTTTTCTAAATCTGTGCTGCCTGGGGTTGTATTTCTCTTTAAGTTCGAGGTGTATTCTCAGGTGGTGGTTAATGATTTTTTCTGGGACTTTTCCAGGTGTTTCTAGAAGAGAGATTGGTCTGTAATTTGATACTTGAGTGGGGGATTTACCTCGTTTTGGTATAAGTCTGATGCTTGCTGTTTTAAATTTCCTTGGAAAGTAACCAGAGGCAAGTGATGCATTAAAAATGTTTGAGTTGGAGTATCATGTTGATTGGTAGATGCTGGAGTATGGGTTGGTTTATTTTACTGATGCCCGGGGCCTTGTTCTTGAAACTGTTTATTGTTTTGTGTATTTCCTCTGCGGTGATTGGTTTGATCAGTGTAGAAAAATCGTCAAGAGTGTTTATGTCTATGCTGGGACTTGGTTGCCAGATGTGGGTTGTGTGTGTCATTTGATTGGTTACTTGTCGCTCGGTGTTCATACAGAAGTTCAGGTTGTCTTCCTGGCTTATTTGAAAAATTTTTGTTCTATTTCCTAAATTCAGGTTCTTGTTCTTTGGATTCAGTTAATTTGATTTGGTTGCTGTTTAGAATGTAGTTTGATTCGTTACTGGAGATTCCCATTGGGTGTTTAATTTTCCGCCAGAATTCTTTCCGGGTTGTGAGTAAATTGCTTCTGTGTCTGTAGTTTCTCCCAGTTATTCGTATGCTTCTTTGGACATGTTTCTTAGTTGTTCGTGTTCATCTTGTTTTCGTCATCCATCGTTTTCTCCTCGGCTGGCTCGGGTTGTATGTCTGAGATAGTCTGTTTTGAGTATGGTTCTTGATTTGCAGTGCTCTCTGGTTTGTATATTAGTTGAAAATTTCGGTGAAGGCATGTCGTTTGGGAATTACATGTCTGGCAGGTTGTTGGCGGCGAACATGTCCCTTGATGCCTTGGCAAAAGTTCCAGGTCTGACTATATTCATGATGTGGGCGTGGATTATGGAGGTCATTATTTTTATGGAAATATTATTTCTAAGTTGAAGCAAAATAGGTTGCTTTACGGGGGGTGGTGTGGCGACTTTTTCGAGGACCCTTGTCGTTTCTCGGGTTAATTTTGTCACAGATGAATATGTCCTGTTAAGCTGTTCCCGTGTCTTCTTCCTCTCCTTCTCCTTCTTTTGGTTAACTGTCGCTTTTCGTATGGGACAGCCAGTAGCCAGTGTTCTGTGATCTTCACAGTTTAGGCATTTGGGGGTATCTTTGTTTTTACACTCCCTAAAGGTGTGCCCCTTGTTCCCGCATTCTGAGCAGTGCTTGGTGTCCTTGTTAGGGCAGTCTGTAGCCGTGTGTGAGTATTGGTAGCAGTTCCAGCATGGAGTAAGAGAGAAGAATTCCTCCTGCTCCACCTGGCTGCTGCTGACATGGTAGTAGGAGAGACAAAGTCCCCCCTGGATTGCTCTTTGGGCCATGGCTATTTCTGTGAATCTTATTTTGAGCATGGATGGCAGTCTGGGCAGCTTGACCACTTCCTCCACCTTGGCCCATTGGTTTCTATGTTCTATGTCAGATACCAATTGCTGTTCACTTGCTTCTTCGGTGATCGCTTTAACTAGTCGTTTGACTACAATTGACTTCTTGATCGGAGTTGTGGAGGGACTCCAACTTCAAATTTTGCAGACTTGAGTTTCCTTGTGCTCTCGCTCGATAGGAGTAAGGCTACATCATTCTCAGTAAGGCACAGGGCGATGAAGGAGTCCTTGGTCGTGATGAGGTTGGATATTTTGATGAGTAGGGTTGCACTGAGGAGTCTTGCTAGTTCTGCTTTTCTTTCGTCAGTCACGCCCCCTTCATGGGAGCTTATCCGTACCCGGTGTGCCCTCATTTCAGAGAGTACGTGGTGGACAGGCCACCGTTGCGTGGAGTGAGGTTGGAGACCTACCTATTCCAGGAGAGGAGTTTGTCACAGGAATTACAACACCCCCACCGCCACTTGTTGGTCGAGTCTTCTTAGAGTGGTTCCCGCAACTCTGTCCCGGAAGCCCCGTCAGGGGAGCCTACTTCCCTAGTGTAAATGAATGCTCACTTATAGACGTGAGCTAGTGTACCTAATTAGGGGGGGGGGGTAGGGATTCAGGATTGCGATCCCCTTCCTAGGTGGACCCGCACGATCACGGTTACCTAGGAAGGCTCGGCGGAGGGATGGGCTGCTCCTGCCCCCTTTCGTGTTCACAAACTCGTGGGAGGGAGGTGAACAGTTACAGGGGGACCCAAGGACGAATATACCTTTAGGGTGCAGGTCCCCAGGCTAGAGCGAAAAAGAAGGAAGAACAGAGGAAGAATAGCCACTGGTGTAGGTAACACCGGTGGGATCGCAGCCCAGGTCGGCTGCAGGAAGCCGTTACTGAGCACCCAATCAGGGCCGCCTCTGATCAGGAGTCATCCCTGATCAGTGGGGAGGCACAGAAAGGGCGTTGTCTGGAACGAGCTTCCCAAGTGTATAAGTGATGGTAAGTGAAGGGTCTGGAGAGAGGTCCGATCACGGCGAAGGCTAGCTGGCAAATGGGGGCTTATTGACAGTTGTTGTTGTTGTTGTTGTTGAGGTTGTCGGACCGTAGTCTGACACGGGCCTTTGCCTGTAGGCTGCCCGTTTGGTGGTTCCGGCTGGAGCACTTGGAGCAGCCAAACCGGATTTGGGATGGAGGTTGTCCTACCTGCAGATATGAAAGGATACTGCAGCTTTGCAAGTGTGAGCAGACCTTCGGTCAGTGAACGCTTACCACCAACCCCCCACTCTTGGACGTGGTCAGTTTCGGAGTGGCGCGCCCCCCGAACTGGGGTCTGCACTTGCTGGGGGAGGATACTTCCTAAGCTATATAGGTGGTGGGTATCGTGTGATGACCCGGAGAAGGTGGTGAATGTGGTTTGTTGGGCCTTTCGGGTTAGAGTGGCCGCTGGTGTTGTGTGTGCTTCTTGGAAGTTTCGAATTCTGTTTCCTGAGACTTTATGTGACTTCGCAGTCAAGAGGAGATAGTATTCCAGTGGCTTGGCCTCTGTCTCCTGACAGTAGGTGCATTCCCTGACGACATTTCCGATCGTCTGCCAGGTGCACTTGTACCCTAGTCGTAGTCGACGAAGGCTAACTTTGGTTTGTCTTGGTGTTTTCTTGTCCGTGAATGGTGGTTCCCCTTTTGTAGCCACCATGTACCATTTGACTGATTGGGAGCCAGCGTTGAATGCGTGAAGGAAGCTCTTTTGGATGTGGAGCTTGGTAGTCTTTCTGAGGTGGTTCTTGATCTGTTGCACGCTTGCTGGAACTTGAATGTGTACGCTTCTAGAACGTGTGGCTGCCTTGGCTGCTTTGTCTGCCATGTCATTTCCCCGGATCCCTACATGACTGGGAATCTAGTGTAAGACTACTGGGCGATTTTGTCTTTGGAAGTCCTGTAGCTGTGCGAGGATCGAGGTTATGATGTGGACGTTGTCACTTGGTTGACTGTGTTGCAGCGCCTACATGGCCTTTTTTGAGTCCGTGTGAATTATGATGGACTTGTTGTGTTGCAGCGCCTTTAAGATTGCTACCAACTCTGTTTGTAGGGTGGAGCAGTCATTAGAAAGTCTCCTTAGGAGGGTCTGACCTTGGGTGTAGAAGGCCGCTCCGGATCTATGATGTTTTGGGTACACCGAGCCTTCTGTGAAGTATGATGCTACATTTGCCGGTGTCTCGGTGGCTATGGCTTCCTGGGTTATTCTTTTGAGGTCCTCTTTCTGGAGGTTGGCTTTGCTATCGCCTAGTTCAGTAATTTTGAATGTGGGTGGTGGAGGGCTCCATGGTGGAGGAACTACGTAACCATTGTCTCGTATGTCTTGGTTGTTCTTGACGAGTGTTTCTGCCTATTGGCAAAGGCCTGTGTCGGACTACGGTCCGACAATCTCAACAACAACAACAACATCAACGATGTAAGCTGCTTCCAGGACCACTTATTAATATACGTGCAGCCAGCCTTCTTTCTACTGTTGACGACCGGACTTCAACTCGAACTCTCTGTCTACCACTGGATTTCCCAGAAATCCTGTTTGGGGCAACGCCCCTTGGGGACCTCCGCCTTTGGAAACGACCACGATTGCCACCGGACTACCTCACGAACGTTCAGGACTGTCAACCCTAGTTAGCTCTCCCCACGTGTAGAGTGAGTGACCCACAGTTCTGCTGGAGGGCAGCTATTGATTGGCAGTACTGACGTGGTTTGAGGTCTTTCTCTCTTGCTGAAATCCTTCCTTACTTACCCTGGCCGAGGCACCTGCTTATTTTAAGCATTCGTGCTAGAGCCCCGCCAGTGGAGCACACCTCACAGTAGGTGGGATTGTGTGTGTCCGTTGGAGGTCGGAGGAACACAGGGCAATCCGGCAGTGGAAAAACAGTGATAGTGCAGTTACACCACTGTCCGGGGGTCGCCTATAGGCACACTAAGAAGTTTCTTGAATAACCTTCTTTATCACCTGTATAATATGGACACGAAGTAGTACCTTAAGCTGTGTATTCTTATATTACTCTATTAATTATGTAAAGTATTACAGAACATGTATTAATCCTATGTAATATTTCCATTTATTATGCACCAGGTTTTGTATGTGAATTATCATATTTACATATTATGTATTCAGCTTGTGAATGCTGGCATCTGTACATGCCAGCGCGGAATGATACAGAGAGTTGAGATCGCTAGTCCTTATGGCGTGGAAGCCGACTGTCTATTAGTTCCTCTGTATATCTCCAGTACGAGAATAAGAACCTATTTTCAAGATAACAAGTGTTTGCGTGTACCCTCAGTAGTGTAGAACATTTTGGGGGTATCAAAGACAAACATAGATGGCGCAGTGAGATTTCTCAGTGAGATTCATAGTGAACTTAGCCTTCCCGCCGGACTGTGTTAATGGCGTCTCGTCTTCAGCTTCGCCAAAGATTTACAGCCAGATTACAAGCATCAGGACTTAGTGTTGTGAAGTGCTATGCTGTGTACAGTGCTGTGCTGTGAAGTGAAGTTTTCTGTGAAGTGCTGTGTTGTGTATTTTAATCAGAATTGTCTGTGCAAACTGCAGTCAGATGACTGAGGGAGCTGCCCAGCAGTACAACCCCTCCCGCCTACGGTCATTGGGTAACTGAGCAGCGCACATTAAGACAACTTCGGTTCAGATTGTGACATGCGCCCAGTTGCCTCTACGTCTGGCAGCGTGCTAAGCCTCCCGGGAACGAGCCATACACACACACGCACTCACAGGCCCACTTTATATTAAATTCTTGCGTATTACTTTAGACTTCTGTAATTCTGTGTATAGATTACGAGGGGTTGACCCGGTCTCTTGCACAGATAGAGTACAGAAGCTGTTTGCATGTCTCACAGGGATCAAAATGATACCCTGGACGATGGGGTTATGAGTTTAAGTTTGGGAGACCTCTCCCCACCCACACTCAGGCCCCACGCTCCCCACAGTGACAACGCCCAATCACCCACAGAATCTCCTCGTTCGTTGGGAGCAAGCTCTCCTGCGGTGCCTGCGTCCAAAGATCTCCCTCAACTGATTAAGTGGATGGAAACTTCTCGACGCCAGGACTATGTTGCAAGGAGAGAAGAGGAAGAAATTCGGTACAGAGAGTCTGAAAGACGACGCCACGAAGAGAACTAGAAGATATACTTAGAAGTGAGGATGACCTGAGAAGAAGAGAGAATCAAGCCAGATTTGAAGTCTTGATTTCCCTGTTAGCCTCCCCACAACGATCTACTCTACAAGATTCTTCTGCTACTACTAATGCTGATACGACTAGAGGTACGGGTACCTCATTTCCCAGAGTCGGTTCAACAATTCCTCAAAAGGCTGCAGCACAAACGCCTCCCTCTCTGAAGTCTGACGCTTCTTATCAGATATTTCGGGAATGGCGTCGACGTTGGCAAGACTATGCAACAATGGTTGACCTGTCAAGTTTACCACAGCCTAAACAGATGATACAGCTTCGTATGTGCTTGTCCTTAGAGACACAACGTACTCTCGAGCACACACTTCAAGTGCCTCCTACGACAACTCTGACTGTAGAGGCCGTGCTTGACAAGTTACAGGAACATGTTAAGGGACAGCGCAACGAAGCACTTAGAAGAAGAGAACTCCTCCAATGTAAGCAGCTTGATGGAGAATCTTTTGATGCATTTTTTGTAAGACTGAAAAGATGTTCAGAGGAAGTTGATGTTTGTCCTGGAAATTCTTAAGTTTGTGAAGAGACACAACTCAAGACAATTATTTTAACGGGTATTCGAGATGAAGAGCTAGTTCAGCGTCTCATTTCACTGGACCCCACTTCCTCCCTTCAAAGTGTAGTTACAAAATGTCGAGCGTACGAGGCCGCCAGGTGTGCGACTTCAGCTTTACGTTCACAACCTGACCAGGTGAGGGCAGTGTCTTCTTATAGAAAGGGTAAGAAGCAGCAAGGTAACCTCACCCCTCACCCTCCAGCTTCACCTTCAGCAGCAGCTTTGTGTAACAGCTGCGCGAGACAGCATGATGCCTCCCAGTGCCCAGCTGCTCAAAGCGTGTGCAGAAGTTGTGACCGCCAGGGTCACTGGGCTTACACAGTCAAGTGCCCTGCTAGCAAAGTTCAGTGCAGACTTTGTGGTCGTGTGGGCCATTATGACAAATGTTGTCGTAAGAAGACACAGAAGGGACACCACCAAGGATCCAAGAAATCATCCTCAGGTAGTGCTGGAACGCCCCCTCCTTCTGGCAAGCATCAAGACGCTGTGCCCAGTAGTTCCTGCCGTCGTGTACATTGTTCCATAGACACGACGCCCCAGCACATCAGTGTCGTCATTTCTTACGGTAACTTGTCATCCAGTCTTCAGATGTTACCTGACACCGGTGCTGACGTCTCAGTAATTGGTCCACAACACTTAGCAAGTTTGGGAATACCCCGAAGCAACCTACAGCCCCCTCCTCAGACAACGAAACTGACAGCTGGTGGTTCCAAGATGGCTCCAGCTCTGGGATCTTTCTGGGCTACTCTACCTTTGGTAAGCAGTCTTGCTCAGCCCGGATTGATGTTCATGATGGGATCCCGGCTCAGCTTTTATCATATGGCCATTGTCAAGAGTTGGCCATTATTTCCAAGGAATTCCCCAAACCTATTTTAAAGGTCACCCATGTCAACAGGTTGAAGGAACTCCCTATCTCAACTAACACGTCCCCTTCTGATGCAAGAGCTTACCTTCTCAAGGAGTTTGCTGACGTGTTGGTTACGAAGAAATCTTTAGGATCCACACCACTCAAGCCGATGGTGGGTCCACCTATAAAGATTCATCTAAAGGATGGTGCCACACCTTTTGTCACCCATACCCCTCGTTTGATTCCTCACGCCTACAAGGAGCTAGTTAGACAAGAGCTTGACTCCATGGTTGCTCAGGGAATCATCAAGCCGGCCGGAGACGAACCTTCACCTTGGTGCCACCCTCTCGTCCCCGTCGCCAAACCTCATGGTGGAGTACGGATCACCACCGATCTGTCAAAACTTAACCAGCAAGTTTCCCGTCCAACCCACCCTTCACCCACACCCTTCGCAGCTGTTCCAAATGTGGACCCGAAGGCGAAGTTTTTTACAACGATGGACGCCTTATGTGGTTATTGGCAGATCGAGTTGGCCGAAGAAGACCAGCATTTGACTACATTCATCACAACATATGGAAGACATCAGTATTGCAGAGGCCCCATGGGATTTGCCGCTACGGGCGATGCATTCTGTCAACGTGGTGACGCGGCCCTTCAAGGAGTCACGAATTGTGTCAAGGTGGTCGATGATATTTTACTCCATGACGAAGACTACTGTGCCCACCTCTCCCGAATATATGAAGTTCTCACCAGATGTCGAAAGTACGGGATTACCCTCAACGCTGACAAGTTTGTAGTCGCCGCACCATCAGCAACTTCTGTGGGTACATTCTCTCAGCATCAGGTATCGCAGTTGACCCGGAGAAATTAAGTGGAATCAGGATTTTCCAACCCCTGTCAACCTGACAGACCTCCGTTCTTTTTTGGGTCTGGTCAATCAGCTGGCTGAATTCTCACCTGACATCTCCGCCGCAGCTCAGCCGTTACGCCCCCTGCTGAGCCCCAGGAGGACATTCCTGTGGACCCCAGATCATCAAGAGGCCTTCCAGCGAGTCAAGCAGGCCCTCTTAAGTCCAACCTGTTCTCGCCTGTTACGACCCAGCCCTACCCACCGTCTTCCAGACTGACGCCTCCAGACTGTACGGCGTTGGTTACGCCCTTCTGCAGGACCATGGCGGTGGACAACTCCGCTTAATTCAGTATGGATCCCGGTTCCTGACGGACGCCGAGACCCGATATGCCACGATTGAGCTGGAGATGTTGGCTGTTGTCTGGGCGATGGCGAAGTGCCGCTTCTACCTGATAGGACTTCAGCACTTCACTCTCTTCACGGATCATCGCCCTCTTGTACCTATTATCAAGCACTACTCTTTGGATGCAGTAGAGAACCCTCGCCTTCAATGTTTGAAAGAGAAGCTCTCGCCTTATCTCTTCACGGCTGTGTGGCGTGCGGGTAAACTGCTGTGCATCCCGGATGCTCTGTCCCGCGCCCCTGTCAGTCGCCCCACCCCAGAGGACGAGATGTTGTGTTCTACAGCTGCCGCATCCCTCAAGTCAGTAATCTCATTGAAGGCCGTGTTCACATCAGAAGAGTCTACAGCACCGGATGCAGACAAGACCCTTGAAGATCTCCGCACCTCAGCCCGGGCCGACCCTTCCTACATCCGGCTCGTCGACTGTGTGTCCCAGGGATTTCCATCTAACCGATACGACCTTCATGAATTGCGACTCCCTCACTGGAATATACGCGAGGACCTCTATTGTGACGGAGACCTCGTCTTGTATGGTCCTCGAATAGTCATTCCTGCTGCCCTACGCCGCCGTACCTTGACCCGCCTTCACGACAGCCATCGAGGAGTGAAGGCCACCAAGCGACGGGCGAAGCAGACTGTATTTTGGCCCGGAATCGACGCAGACATTGTAAGTACCGTCCGTGCCTGTGAGCCATGCCAGATTCTGCAACCCAGCCAGCAACAGGAACCTTTAATGTGCGACGATAACCCTTCAAGACCCTTCGAGTCTGTGTCGGCCGACTTCTTTGCAGTGGCAGGGAAGTCCTTCCTCGTCATTGCCGACCAATTGTCTGGATGGCCTGTTGTCTTCCCCTGTGGTAGTGATACAACGGCTACTTCAGAGAAGTTGGTGTTCCCCTCCGCCTCAGGACTGATGGAGGACCCCAGTTCACCAGCCACGAGTTCCGGGACTTCATGGACCGTTGGGGAGTCCGTTATGTCGTGACCTCGCCCCACTACCCCTAGGCGAATGGACACGCTGAAGCCGCAGTCAAGACTGTTAAACACCTGATCCTTAAGGTGTCACCCTCAGGAAATATCGACTGCGAGGACTTCGATCGAGGTTTGTTAGAGTTACGCAACACCCCGAACTTCACCGGACGCTCCCCAGCCCAGGTTCTATATGGACATCATCTCAGGTCTTGTGTTCCTGCCCACCCGAAGTCTTTTTCTCAAGAATGGCAAGCCAAGACTGAAGAATGTGACCGCCGTGCAGCAGAACGAGCCGCAGATGTCGCTGCTCGGTACGACTGTCATGCCCGCCCCCTTCCCAGGTTGAGTATCGGCCAGCAGGTCAGGATTCAAGATCCGGTATCTCACCGCTGGGACAAGGTTGGGGTTGTCATGGGTATTGGCCGGTCCAGGGACTACCAAGTGCGTCTTCCTAGTGGTAGAGTATGGTGGAGGAACCGTCGTTTCCTCCGACCTGTGGAGCTGCCAAGTGTTGACCCTTCCCCAGTAGAGTCCCCTAATGCTGATGTCTTTACAGTAAATCCATCTCCCACCTTGTGTTTCTGCCCGGTACTCCGCAGGTCCGAGCGACTCAGAAACAAAAGGTCCGTTCAAGATGAAACTATGAGCGTATAGGGGGGAGGGAGGTGTATAATATGGACACGAAGTAGTACCTTAAGCTGTGTATTCTTATATTACTCTATTAATTATGTATAGTAAAGTATTACAGAACATGTATTAATCCTATGTAATATTTCCATTTATTGTGCACCATGTTATGTATATGAATTATCATATTTACATATTATGTATTCAGCTTGTGAATGCTGGCATCTGTACATGCCAGCGCGGAATGATACAGAGAGTTGAGATCGCTAGTCCTTATGGTGTGGAAGCCGACTGTCTATTAGTTCCTCTGTATATCTTCCGTACGAGAATAAGAACCTATTTTCAAGATAACAAGTGTTTGCGTGTACCCTCAGTAGTGTAGAACATTTTGGGGGTATGAAAGACAAACATAGATCACCCACAATTAATACATGCTAGGAAGACACAAACAAGTAAACCATGGCTACCAAGGTTAGACTCAAGATCATAGACAAGAGAACAGCCCCTTCACGTTCTCATATAACTGAAACAGCGTATGGTCCACTCAATGTATCCTTCACAAGGATTTTCTCATCGAACGATGGATACACTGCAATATGCAGGGACTACAGGGATGCAGATACCATTCTGAGCCTTGAGGGAATGCAAGCCTTTGGAGACATAAGACTCCAGGTCATCATGCCACCAGAGGTTAAAGCAAAAAGATCAGTATTTGTACGTGGACTTGACTACGAATTTGGAAAGCACTCCGCACAAGAAATAAAAGAAGAACTAGAAATAAAAAACAACTGGTTAAAAGTCGAAGAAGTGGTAAAAATAAAGTAATACACACATTGCTTAAAGCTGAGATTCACTGATACTTGAATGGCAGACAAGGCCCTGGAATCTGGAATCTTAGGGTTCAACATGTCAGTACTCCCTAACAACTAGAAATGGAGAAATACGTTAATATTCTCACCTGCTTTATCTGCTATGCACATGAATCTCATGCAACAAAAGACTGTCCTCAAAAGGAACTGAAAATATGCTCTGAATGTGCAGAAGAAGGCCATACCTTCCGAGACTGCAAGAATCGAGCCAAAGCATGTATAAACTGTAAAAATCGGAAGGAACCAGGATATAAGACCCACAGAACCCTAGCAATGGCCTGTCCATACAAAATGAAAATAATAAATGAAAAAGTAGCAAAGGAAAAACAACAACAACAACAACAGAAGGAGAATACAACATATGGTGCTATTGCAAAGAAAGTAGTTGAAGAAACAACACAACCACAGAATACCACCAAAAATGTACTGAGCGAAATACGAGACTACAAAGTGCTCATATGCCTATTATATTCTCACATAATGAACATAGGGAACCCAGGCACGTTCGAAATAGAAATGAACAAAATGCTTGGAAGAAACAATCTCCCAACAATGAGTTTCCCAGCCAACCCAGCTTCCGGATCTGTGCTACAAGCGTCCCGCTTAACCAACCCAGATGCACCACAGGAGACAGACAACGCAGAAGAAAAAGGAGCAACGGAGCAAACACCAGCCGCAACAGAACACGAAACAAACGAAGCTGACAAGGCAAAGTCACAAATGATTGAAACATCCACCCAAAGTACAGTAGAGAGGCAGGACCTTCAAAATAACATCCAAAGAGAGACAGGAGCCGTAAGGAAAAAAGTCACAACAGCAACCATAGATACCGAGGACGAGGAAACGTTCCTGACTTTAGAATGTGCAGACGACTGTGAACTACAGCTTCACTGGTGTGACAAAATATTTATCCCTAGTGAATGCAAAACGATGCCAGACATTATACAAGCCATAACGAAACAAGAACTAAAATGGACCTACTCTAACGAAAAATACTCTGAAGCACTAGTGGAAGCTTACCTGATAAACCAAAGAATTAAAATAAGGAGACACAACTTCAAAAAAGAAGAACAATGGAAATTCCAAAGAATCCGTAACGGACTGGTTCCGGACAAGAGATCGCCACCCGCACAACAAACAAGAAACAAAAAATCAAAACACAATAAATAACGACAAACCCAGAAGACTTACCATCATACAACACAACGTCCGCAACTGGGAAACAAATAAAAACAACCTTGCAAACACATACCTCATCATTGATCCGGACATAATTTTAATAAATTGTCACGGCAATTCAAATTCCAAGAAAATAAAAATATTTGGTAATACAACCTACCAAAGAAATAAAACAGAAGAACTAAATGATGGCGTGGCAATCGCTGTAAAACACAGACTCAAACATCAAATCATCGATGATTTCCAGGACGAATTCCTGGGAATCAAAATAACTACCACACTTGGAGAAATAGCAATAGCCACAGCATATTTACCGCCAAGAAGGAACTACCTGTCGGCCCCAGACTTGATAAAGCTATTGAACTACAACTGCCCAACATATATAATAGGAGATCTGAACCCAAGACATCCAATATTCGGCCACGGAAACAAGAACAGGGTGGGCACTGCACTGCATACCATAATGAACACAGGGAAGCTGATCCACCTAGGACCACACTTCACCACATTCATTGGCAATAACAAAACAACAACCCCAGACAAAGTCTTCACCAATAACAAGGCATTCCTGAATTACCATATAAAACAAGGACCACTAACTACCAGTGACCACATTCAAATGATAATAAAACTATCTACAAGCCCAATCCAAGTACCAACAACCCCACGTTTCCAAATGCAAAACGCAGACTGGGAAGGCATCAGGAAGCAACTAGAACAAGTTAAGATCCCAGATCTCCAAGGCAAAATATTAGAAGATATAGACAACGAAACAGATACCCTTGTACTTAACATCAAAAAGGCAATAGAGAACAACATACCAATCACAACATATCGAACGCTACCACACATCAGGACATCTCATGAATTGCGAATGCTCCAAGTACAATACAATAACATAATGATGTACATACAAAACTATCCACCAACAACAGAGCTTAAGGCAAATACAACAAAAGTAAAGAGATGAAAGCCTGATAGCACACCAACAGATATGGAACGAACTAATAAACAACCTGGATACCACAAGAAATGACAAGAACTTCTGGCAGAACGTAAACAAAATTCTAGGAAACGACAAACCCCAACAAAAGTTCATAAAAGACCAAAACGGGAAAAAACTCTTTGAAGAAAAAGAGAGAATCCGCATACAGGAGAGAATGGAAAAAAGTATTTCAAATATCAGAAGAAGAAAATGAGGAATTTGATGAGGAATACGAAAATCACATCTGCAGAGAAATGGCTGAAATGACACATATGATAACCCCATACCATGTGGTGGACAAAACTAGGCTCAACTCGATAGAACCAATTACAGAAGGAGAACTGCTACACCACATCAGACACACTAAAGAAAAAGCACCAGGATTTACAAAAATCACAAGAAATATGATCCTATACCTACCCAACAACTGCACACAAGGCATCCTTGAAATATTAAACTCAGCTTTGGCAAGTGGATACTTCATTGATGCATTCAAAAACGCAAAACTCATATTCATACCGAAACCAGCCAAAGACCACACTCAAGTAATTAACTACAGACCGATTTCCCTACTCGAAGTTATAAGAAAACTATTTGAAAAGGCAATAAACAAGAGAATCAGAAAACACAGGAGCGAAAACGGACTACTAAACCCCAGACAACATGGATTCACTGAAAAAAAGGGAACACATACTGCACTAGCCATAATCACGGAAACGTTAGCCAACAAGAAAGCAGAAAGAAACCAAGTCAACATTGTATTAAGAGACGTTAAGAATGCGTTCGATAAAGTATGGCACCTAGGATTAAAATTTAAACTGTTCCAATTAAATCTTCCAGACCCACTAGAAAAAATCGTCTGTGACATCCTAGACGATCGCACGGCACAAATACAAATTGGCAGCTATATAGGACCACCCATAAAACTAAAAAATGGAGTACCCCAAAGCAGTGTCCTTTCACCCACGCTGTACAATATCTACACAGCAGACCTACCAGAACCAGCTCCCTACAGTGAATACATAAGTTTTGCAGACGATATCACACAAATATCACATACCCCGGCAAATCAACAGCAATAATGGCACAACATACTGCCAACGCAATAGAGAACATCAACCAGTACGAAAAAAAGTGGAAGATACAAACGAACACCAACAAGTTCAAAATAATCCCAATCGCTAAAAGGAAAAAAGACCCCATTATAGTAAACAACAAAGTAATTCCATATGCCATGGAAGGCACTGTCCTAGGGCTGAAGATAACAACAAAAGGCTACAAAACATTCATCACCGAAAATCTTGCAAAAACAGGAAACATGGTAATTAAATTAAAACGCTTCAGAAGCCTGTCAGCAAAAAACAAGTTAAAGTTATATAGAGCCTTTGTCCAATCCCGACTAGTATATCCACCAATTCCCCTACATGCAATAAAACAAACAAACATAAAGAAATTGCAGACAATTCAAAACTTATCCCTAAGGGATGTATACAACATCAGATATCCTGACATAGTCACCAACCGTCAACTACACCAGCGAGCGCAATAGAACCCCTAAACGTTTACCTACACCAACAATCAAAAAGAATATGGACAAAGTTAGAAGAAATAGAGCCAGGAACAATCATAGAATGGATGGAAGAGACAGAAGAAGGAAGAAGAGAATACTCGTGGTTCCCTCGCAATAAAAGAAGAGCCCTAGAACCCACACCAACTCCACTCTATTGAAAGATGCAACGTTACCCCAGTGACAACCTTGGCAGCCCTACCACTTACAACATTAGATCATAAAAAGACGGGATGTTCTCAGCAGAAACACAAGTACCTGCCCTAGACTCCCCACCATTGGCTAGGACATAAGACCCGAAAATGTAAGGCATAAAATTGCAACATTTGCTAAACATACAAACACCTGACATAAATATAATACCTAAGACGAAAATTAGCTGAAACACAAACATGAGATAACAGAAGCACTTGGATTGAGCCCCAAGACCTAGCACTCTATACTATTTTCCAATTTCCTCGCTTTTCTTCTTGCACTATCCACCAACCCCAAGTCCCTCCAAATTCCACCATTATT
Source organism: Homarus americanus (assembly GCF_018991925.1). Classification (NCBI taxonomy): domain Eukaryota; kingdom Metazoa; phylum Arthropoda; class Malacostraca; order Decapoda; family Nephropidae; genus Homarus; species Homarus americanus. The sequence goes on along the minus strand of NW_024727779.1, from coordinate 10,499 downwards.
CTTCAAGTTCAGTTCCCGCACCACCAATCTACGCACCAGCATCAAGATTTCTTCATACTTTACTTCACCCATCGATCGATCGATAATTTCAGCTCCCTACAGTTGAAGACATGGATATGGAGTCTGCCAAATGCTTAACATGCATATCTGATCCGATGTTGAATCTCTTCATCGATGTCCGCGGTGGTGGACAGGTATGAGCCAAAATCCTGAAAGTGGGTAACATTAGAGAGGGTACTGCCGTTAACCTGAATATATATTGGTATTGATATTGAAACAATTTATTTAGCCAGAAAAATGCAGATACAGAGTGGATAATAATAACAATATTGACATGGCTGATTGGCTGAGCCAATTGAGAGCCTGAACTCGCTTAGTGGCACCTGATATATACTGTACATTTATATCATTGAAGTATTATGTAACATTTAGTATTATCTGGAATAGTACACGTAACATGGTGGTAGTAACAACACATGAGAATGTTACCACCAATTATCACTACGTTTTTTATTTTTTTTATTTTTTTTATTTTTTAGATTATAATATACAGTAAGTATATACATATTTTACAGGGGAGATGCTATACACTAATCTAGTAAGTGGGTGAAGTAATGAAACATGGGTTATATTTAGGTGAAACAAGGGGACAGAATCAGTCAGGATCATGTCTTGACGGCAAATAAAAACATAAGAACGTACGAAAATAAGGAGTCTGCAATAGGCCGGTTGGCCTGTGCATGGCAGCTCCTGTCGAGAGTTACTACCACTCTCTATCATCCATAAATCTATCTAGCCTCCTTTTAAAACTTTCCAGCGGTCCAGCACTTACTACAAAGTTGCTAAGCTTGTTCCACACGTTTACCACCCTATTTGTGAACCAGCTCCTTCCTATCACCCTCCTAAACCTAAACTTATTCAATTTAAATCCGTTGCTAAGAGGCCTATCCTGCTTGGATATTATTAAACTTTAATTATATCTCCTTTATTGATTCCATTCACCCACTTAAATACTTCTATCATATCTCCCCGCACTCTTCGTGTTTATAGTGAATGCAAGTTTAGTTTCTTTAATCTATCTTGATATGGAAGGTTTCTAAGTCAGGGAATCATTTTCGTCATTCTTCGCTGCACTGACTCCAATGAATTGATGTTCATTCTATAATTAGGGCACCAGAACTGAACAGCATAATCGAGGTGCGGCCTGACTAGTGCAAGATATAAAGTAGTTGCAATATGACCTCCGCACTATTATTACTTACACTTCTAAATATAAAACCTAATACTCTGTTTGCCTTATTTCGAACATTAACGCACTGTTTTCTAGGCCGTAGGTCCGGGCTTACAAGAACCCCTAAGTCTCTTTCACAAGTTGACTTCTCTAGGTTGATGTTGTTAAGGCTGTAAACATTGACAATATTTGTTCTTCCATTATTAAGTACGCTGCACTTGCTGGTGTTGAATATCATTTACCATTTTTCTGCCAACTCCTGCATTTTATTTAAATCCTCCTATAGTGCATTTTCATCCTGCCCTGAATTAAACTGCCCCCCTAGTTTGGTGTCATCCGCAAACTTTCTTATGCCACTGCGGATCCCAGTATCTACTGTACATCGTTTATGTAGATTATGAACAAGATTGGGCCCAGTACTGGCCCCTAGGGAACCCCACTCAGACTTAACACCATTTATGCTGACCCTCTGTGTTCTATCGGTGAGACATGATTTTATCCAATTTAAAACTTTCCCCTTGATACGATGAGCCTTAACTTTTCTCAGAAACCTCTGATGCGGTACTCTATCAAACGCTTTGCTTAAGTCTAAGTAAATAACATTGTCATTCTCTACTACCTCGAAGACTTTCCTTAAAAACGTCAGCAGATTTGTTAGACAAGATTTTCCCGTTGTAAATCCATGTTGAGAGTTATAGATTAATTTGTTTTTCTCTAAATGCGATCGGAGGCTATTTGCAATAATTAGTTCAAGAAATTTCCCCACTACTGATCTATGTCTGTCTTTGATACCCCCAACATGTTCTACACTACTGAGGGTATATGCAAACAGTTGTTATCTTGAAAATAGGTTCTTATTCTCGTACGGGAGACAAATACAGAGGAACAAATAGACAGTCGGCTTCCACGCCATAAGAACTAGCGATCTCAACTCCTTGTATCACTTCGCGCTGGCATGCACAGATGCCAGCGTTCACAAGCTGAATACACAATATGTAAATATGAGAATACATATACATAACATGGTGCATAATAAATGGAAACATTACATAGGATTAATACATGTTCTGTAATACTTTACTATACATAATTAATAGAGTAATATAAGAATACACAGCTTAAGGTACTACTTCGTATCCATATTATACACCTCCCTCGCTCCTATACGCTCATAGTTTCATCTTGAGCGGACCTTTTGTTTCTGAGTCGCTCGGACCTGCGGAGTACCGGGGCAGAAACACAAGGTGGAGATGGATTTACTGTAAAGACATCAACATGAGGGGCCTCTACTGGGGAAGGGTCAACAATAGGCAGCTCCACAGGTCGGAGGAAACGACGGTTCCTCCACCATACTCTACCACTAGGAAGACGCACTTGGTAGTCCCTGGACCGGCCAATGCCCATGACAACCCCAACCTTGTCCCAGCGGTGAGATACCGGATCTTGAATCCTGACCTGCTGGCCGATACTCAACCTGGGAAGGGGGCGGGCATGACAGTCGTACTGAGCAGCGACATCTGCCGCTCGTTCTGCTGCACGGCGGTCACATTCTTCAGTCTTGGCTTGCCATTCTTGAGAAAAAGACTTCGGGTGGGCAGGAACACAAGACCTGAGATGATGTCCATATAGAACCTGGGCAGGGGAGCGTCCGGTGAAGTTCGGGGTGTTGCGTAACTCCAACAAACCTCGATCGAAGTCCTCGCAGTCGATATTTCCTGAGGATGGCACCTTAAGCATCAGGTGTTTAACAGTTTTGACTGTGGCTTCAGCGTGTCCATTCGCCTGGGGGAAGTGGGGCGAGGTCACGACATGACGGACTCCCCAAAGGTCCATGAAGTCCCGGAACTCGTGGCTGGTGAACTGGGGTCCTCCATCAGTCCTGAGACGGAGGTGAACACCAACTTCTCTGAAGTAATGTCTGAAATTCCGGAGAGTAGCAGTAGCCGTTGTATCACTACCACAGGGGACGACAACAGGCCATCCAGACAATTGGTCGGCAATGACGAGGAAGGACTTCCCTGCCACTGCAAAGAAGTCGGCCGACACAGACTCGAAGGGTCTTGAAGGGTTATCGTCGCACATTAAAGGTTCCTGTTGCTGGCTGGTTTGCAGAATCTGGCACGGCTCACAGGCACGGACGGTACTTGCAATGTCTGCGTCGATTCCGGGCCAAAATACAGTCTGCTTCGCCTGTTGCTTGGTGGCCTCCACTCCTCGATGGCTGTCATGAAGGCGGGTCAAGGTACGGCGGCGTAGGGCGGCAGGACCATACAAGACGAGGTCTCCGTCACAATAGAGGTCCTCGCGCATCTTCCAGTACGGGAGTAGCGGTCGTATCGGTTAGATGGAAATCCCTGGGACACACAGTCGACGAGCCGGATGTAGAAAGGGTCGGCCCAGGCTGCGGTGCGGAGATCTTCAAGGGTCTTGTCTGCATCCGGTGCTGTAGACTCTTCTGATGTGAAGACGGCCTTCAATGCGACTACTGACTTGAGGGATGCGGCAGCTGTAGAACACAACATCTCGTCCTCTGGGGTGGGGCGACTGACAGGGGCGTGGGACAGAGCATCCGGGATGCACAGCAGCTTACCCACACGCCACACAGCCGTGAAGAGATAAGGCGAGAGCTTCTCTTTCAAACATTGAAGACGAGGATTCTCTACTGCATCCAAAGAGTAGTGATTGATAATAGGTACAAGAGGGCGATGATCCGTGAAGAGGGTGAAGTGCTGAAGTCCTATCAGGTCGAAGCGGCACTTCGCCATCGCCCAGACAACATCTCCAGCTCAATCGTGGCATATCGGGTCTCGGCGTCCGTCGGGAACCGGGATCCACACTGAATTTAGCGGAGATGTCCACCGCCATGGTCCTGCAGAAGGGCTTAACCAACGCCGTAGAGTCTGGAGGCATCAGTCTGGAGGACGGTGGGTAGGGCTGGGTCGTAACAGGCGAGGACAGGTGGACTTAAGAGGGCCTGCTTGACTCGCTGGAAGGCCTCTTGATGATCTGGGGTCCACAGGAATGTCCTCCTGGGGCTCAGCAGGAGGCGTAATGGCTGGGCTGCGGAGATGTCAGGTGAAAATTCAGCCAGCTGATTGACCAGACCCTAAAATGAACGGAGGTCTGTCAGGTTGGCAGGGGTTGGAAAATCCCTGATTCAACTTAATTTCTCCGGGTCAGCTGCGATACCTGATGCTGAGAGAGTGTACCCACAGAAGTTCACTGATGGTGCGGCGACTACAAACTTGTCAGCATTGAGGGTATTCTCGTACTTTCGACATCTGGTGAGAACTTCATATATTCGGGAGAGGTGGGCACAGTAGTCTTCGTCATGGAGTAATATATCATCGACCACCTTGACACAATTCGTGACTCCTTGAAGGGCCGCGTCACCACGTTGACAGAATGCATCGCCCGTAGCGGCAAATCCCATGGGGCCTCTACAATACTGATATCTTCCATATGGTGTGATGAATGTAGTCAAATGCTGGTCTTCTTCGGCCAACTCGATCTGCCAATAACCACATAAGGCGTCCATCGTTGTAAAAATCTTCGCCTTCGGGTCCACATTTGGAACAGCTGCGAAGGGTGTGGGTGAAGGGTGGGCTGGACGGGAAACTTGCTGGTTAAGTTTTGATAGATCGGTGGTGATCCGTAATCCACCACGAGGTTTGGCGACGGGGACGAGAGGGTGGCACCAAGGTGAAGGTTCGTCTCCGGCCGGCTTGATGATTCCTTGAGCAACCATGGAGTCAAGCTCTTGTCTAACTAGCTCCTTGTAGGCGTGAGGAATCAAACGAGGGGTGTGGATGGCAAAAGGTGTGGCACCATCCTTAAGATGAATCTTCATTGGTGGACCCACCATCGGCTCGAGTGGTGTGGATCCAAAAGATTTCTTCGTAACCAACACGTCAGCAAACTCCTTGAGGATGTAAGCTCTTGCATCAGAAAGGGACGTGTTAGTAGAGATAGGGAGTTCCTTCACCCTGTTGACATGGGTGACCTTTAAAATAGGTTTGGGGAATTCCTTGGAAATAATGGCCAACTCTTGACAATGGCCATATGATAAAAGCGGAGTCGGGATCTCATCATGAACATCAATCCGGGCTGAGCAAGACTGCTTACCAAAGGTAAGAGTAGCCCAGAAAGATCCCAAAGCTTGAGCCATCTTGGAACTATCAGCTGTCAGTTTCGTTGTCTGAGGAGGGGGCTGTAGGTTGCTCCTGGGTATTCCCAAACTTGCTAAGTGTTGTGGACCAATTACTGAGACGTCAGCACCGGTGTCAGGTAACATCTGAAGACTGGATGACAAGTTACCGTGAGAAATGACGACACTAATGTGCTGGGGCGTCGTGTCTGTGAAACAATGTACACGACGGCAGGAACTACTGGGCACAGCGTCTTGATGCTTGCCAGAAGGAGGGGGCGTTCCAGCACTACCTGAGGATAACTTCTTGGATCCGTGGTGGTGTCCTTTCTGTGTCTTCTTACGACAACATTTGTCATAATGGCCCACACGACCACAAAGTCTGCACTGAACTTTGCTAGCAGGGCACTTGACTGTGTAAGCCCAGTGACCCTGGCGGTCGCAACTCCTGCACACGCTTTGAGCAGCTGGGCACTGGGAGGCATCATGCTGTCTCGCGCAGCTGTTACAGTACACAAAGCTGCTGCGGAAGGTGTAGCTGGAGGGTGAGGGGTGGGGTTACCTTGCTGCTTCTTACCCTTTGTGTAGGAAGACACCGCCCTCACCTGGTCAGGTTGTGAACGTAAAGCTGAAGTCGCACACCTGGCGGCTTCGTACGCTCGACATTTTGTAACAACATCTTGAAGGAAGGAAGTGGGGTCAAGTGAAATGAGACGCTGAACTAGCTCTTCATCTCGAATACCCGTTAAAATGATTGTCTTGAGTTGTGTCTCTTCACAAACTTGAGAATTTCCAGGACAAACATTAACTTCCTCTGAATATCTTTTCAGTCTTACAAAAAATGCATCAAAAGATTCTCCATCAAGCTGCTTACATTGGAGGAGTTCTCTTCTTCTAAGTGCTTCGTTGCGCTCTCCCTTAACATGTTCCTGTAACTTTTCAAGCACGGCCTCTACAGTCAGAGTTGTCGTAGGAGGCACTTGAAGTGTGTGCTCGAGAGTACGTTGTGTCTCCAAGGACAAGCACATACGAAGCTGTATCGTCTGTTTAGGCTGTGGTAAACTTGACAGGTCAACCATTGTTGCATAATCTTGCCAAAGTCGACGCCATTTTCGAAATATCTGATAAGAAGCGTCAGACTTCAGAGAGGGAGGCGTTTGTGCTGTAGCCTTTTGAGGAATTGTTGAACCGACTCTGGGAAATGAGGTACCCGTACCTCTAGTCGTATCAGCATTAGTAGTAGCAGAAGAATCTTGTAGAATAGATCGTTGTGGGGAGGCTAACAGGGAAATCAAGGCTTCAAATCTGACTTGATTCTCTCTTCTTCTCAGGTCATCCTCACTTCTACGTATATCTTCTAGTTCTCTGCGTCTTCGTTCATCTTTGTGGCGTGGTCTTTCAGACTCTCTGTACCGAATTTCTTCGTCTTCTCTCCTTGCAACATAGTCCTGGCGTCGAGAAGTTTCCATCCACTTAATCAGTTGAAGGAGATCTGTGGACGCAGGCACCGCAGGAGAGCTTGCTCGTGACGAACGAGGAGATTCTGTGGGTGATTGGGCGTTGCCAATGTGGGGAGGGTAAAGCGTTAGTGTGGGTGGGGAGAGATCTCCCGAACTTAAACTCATAACCCCATCGTCCAGGGTATCATTTTGATCCCTGTGAGACATGCTGACAACTTCTGTACTCTATTTGTGCAAGAGACCGGGTCAACCCCTCGTAATCTTTGCACAGAATTACAGAAGTTTAAAGTAATACACAAGAATTTATATAAAGTGGGCCTGTGAGTGCATGTGTGTGTATGGGTCACTGCCCGGAGGCTTGGCGCGCTGCCAGACGTAGAGGCAGCTCGGCGCAAGTCGCAACTGAACTGAAGTTGTCTTACTGCTCGCTGCTCAGTCACTCAACGACCATGGGCAGGAGGGGATGTACTGCTGGGCAGCTCCCTCAGTTATCTGATTGCAGTTTGCACAGACACTTCTGATTAAAATACACAACACAGCACTTCTCTTCACTTCACAGCACAGCACTTTACACAGCATAGCACTTCACAACACTGTAAGTCCTGAGGCTTGTAATCTTGCTGTAAATCCTTGGAGAAGCTGAAGACGAGACGCCATTAACAACACAGTTCAATGGGAAGGCTAAATTCACTCTTAATCTCACTGAGAAATCTCACTGCACCATCTATGTCTGTCTTTGATACCCCCAAAATGTTCTACACTACTGAGGGTATACGCAAACACTTGTTATCTTGAAAATAGGTTCTTATTCTCGTATGGTAGACAAATACAGAGGAACAAATAGACAGTGGCTTCCACGCCATAAGGACTAGCGATCTCAACTCTGTATCACTCCATGCTGGCATGCACAGATGCCAGCGTTCACAAGCTGAACACACAATATGTAGATATGATAATACATATACATAACATGGTGCATAATAAATGGAAACATTACATAGGATTAATACATGGTCTGTAATACTTTACTATACATAATTAATAGAGTAATATAAGAATACACAGCTTAAGGTACTACTTCGTGTCCATATTATACAACTGACGTCAAACTAATCGGCCGGTAATTTGACACTGATGCTCTGTCTCACTTTTTGAAAATGGGTACTACATTTGCCTGTTTCCACAAGTCTGGCACAGCTCCAGTGTCTAATGATTTTGTAAATAAATTTACGAGGGGTCCGCTAATCTGTTCCTTATACTCTTTTAAAACTCGAGGGAAAATTTCATCCGGCCCTGGGGATTTTGTCTTCTTTAATTTATTTATCTTCTTGAGAACATCCTCTTTTCTGATAGTAATATACTTTAATTTATCTTCTTCGTTTCCCCTAAATATCAGTTCCACCTCTGGCATTTCCTCGTGAATTTCATCTGTAAAATCTGATAAGAAGTAGCTGTTTAATACTTTGCTTATTTTCTCACTATCATCGATCACTTCTCCTTTCTCTGACTTAAAAGGCCCCACTTTGTCTTTGACCTTTGTCCTATATACCTGGAAAAATCCCTTGGGATTCGCCTTGGATTCTCTGCCTATCCTGATTTTGTCGTCCATCTTTGTTTTCCTTATATTTTTCTTAACATTCCTAGATAGTTCATTATACCTATTTCTGCGATACTCCTCCCTCCCTTTAATTTCCTATGAATTCCTTTCTTTATTCCTATGAAGAAGAGAAATTATAGAATATCACTATCAGAAAAGAGGTTGTTCTTAAGAAGACATATAACTATTACAAAGGTAATTTCTATCTACGTGACAATATATGATATACTGGTTTTGGTGGTACAATAAAAGTAAAAAAAAATATTAATACTTAGACAGTAGATATTATTTAAGTGATGACTTAAGGGAAAGGTCACGGCAGACTTAGGTCCCGGGGATAAATTGTCGGTAATGGCTAGTTTTATTTGTGAACAGGGCTGTGCCCTTCTGAGGGCCAAGTTAGAGAAGGTCCAAGAAGAAAACTTGAAATTAAAGAAGTGATAGCGAGGATGAAGGAAGAAGACACGAGACAAGGAAAGCCAGTGTCTGATGAAAACTCAGGTGAATGTAAGGTTGTGAGGAGAAGAATGACCAAAATGGTAGAGAGAAAAGACACCAAGGAAACAATAACAGCTAAGTGTAAGAACTCTTTTAGTCTTTGATAGACGAATTGGACGTTAGCATAGTCAGGGACAAGGCTGAGAGGGAAGGTACGAAAACCTTAATTATTGGCGTTTCCCGGGTACGGCACCTGGATAGAGCTTTTCGCGTTTAAAATACAAATAGGTTGAGGGTGCGTTTACCAGAAGCTGGGGTGGGGGCTATAGTTGACAGGATGGACAATATCTTGTCTGGTAATGGGAACAAATCCATTATCTGCCTTACTGCAGGAGGCAATGATATTGGCCGGTGTATGAGTGAGGAGCTTCTTGATAAGTTCAAGATAGCTATAGAACGTATTCACTTGAAGGGAGGGATCCCTATCATATGTGGTGTCCTGCCTAGAAGGAGAATTGGTAATGAATGGCTGTCAAGGGCAGTTGGTGTCAACGAACGTTTTGACAGATATTGCATGTCAATATCAGTCCCATTCATTGACAACTGGGACAAATTTTACGGCAGGAGGGACCTTTAGGCTCGGGATAGGGTGCATCTGTCTGAGGCTGGGGTGGCAACCCTGGCTGGCTCTCTCGAGAGGGCAGTTCAAAAGATGTCGAAGTCTTTAAACTGCTAGGGGAACATATGGGCACGGAGGTGGAGGAGACTGCAGTGGGAGCTGGTAAGCAAAGTGAAAGATTACAGAGAAATAATTCTAGGAATGATGACAAAATTAAATTAGGCAGGGAGTTAAAACCCAAATGAGTCAAAGAGACGACTGAGAACACAACTAACTTAAATGTCTTCTATGCAAACAGTAGGAGTATGAGAAACAAAATGGATGAAATCAGGGCGTTGGTATGTACTGAAAAAATCTATATAATAGCATTCACCGAAACCTGGATAAACTCACGTGAGTTATCTGTCGAATACCAAATTGCAGGTTACAAATAATTCCATACTGATAGGCAGATGAGGAAAGGAGGTGCAGGGATAATCTGAAGTGTGAAACAAATAAGGAAATAAAAATTGTAATGAATACAGAAACAAGGAGCGCCGGTGGTAGAGCAGTACCGCTCTTGCCTTACAAGCGAGATATCACGGTTCGATTCCCGGGCCGGTGGAAAGTTGTTTGGACACACTTCCTAGCCTCCCTTGGTCCCTGTTCACTTAACAGTAAAGTAGGTGCCTGTTGTAATCGAAAGCTGCAAATTCGTATACAGGGAAAGTTGTTGGAGCTTCCGATAGCTTACTGACAAAAACCTATGACTCTTCAGGCTTCTACGCCCTTGACAAAAAAAACGATGACCCTTCAGGCTTCTACGCCCTTGACTCATGAGACAATAAGGCAAGCATTAACTTCCCAGATGGGCGCTGTAAGCGCTTCTACGCTTCACCTTGCAGAAATACAGAAACAATTTAGATAAAATTAATCGATGGTAGAGAAAAATTAATTGCAGGAATATTATATAGACCTCCTAATCTTTAAAGAGTTAATGAAGGACTTACTTGGGATGAAATGCGAAT
>NW_024727778.1:0-15512 GCF_018991925.1 Homarus americanus | reverse complement strand
TAACCTGCCAGACACATCACCACCAGCCTCCCGTGGATCACCTTAACCTGCCAGGCACATCACCACCAGCCTCCCGCGGATCACCTTAACCTGCCAGACACATCACCACCAGCCTCCCGTGGATCACCTTAACCTGCCAGACACATCACCACCAGCCTCCCGTGGATCACCTTAACCTGCCAGGCACATCACCAGTCTCCCGTGGATCAGGTAAAGTCAGGATATTACCACCAGGTTTTGGCTTCTGCAGCATCAGAAACTTAGCGCATTTTTCATTTCCTTCTCGTCAGTATCATGCAACGCCACAAAGACCCTCCATCACCTGAAACTTGTTGGATACGAAGGAAAAAGTTGAAATGCAGAATTTTTCGACGTTGTTGATATTCTTGGGATGGGTTACGGTAGTTTGACGCTGATTTATTGTTGATAGCTTCTTAAGGACACTTGTATTTCTTATATAGACCCACAAAGATTTTTTTTATGCGGTTTGAACTACGTACGTATTATTGGGATTTTTATATAATTTTGTTTGCTGGTAAACTCTCGCCAGTTCACAGTCCAGATATTAAATGTTAAACTTATAAGAAATACATTAAATGGTGTGTGTGTGTGTGTGTGTGTGTGTCTGTGTGTGTGTGTGTGTGTGTGTGTGTGTGTGTGTGATGGAATATTGAATAGAGAAGTAATTGGATTTCTGTAGCGAGATAGATCACTCAACAGGAGCCCAGAAATTTGTAGTGAGACATTAATAAAGATGTTATGACAGATTGAGTGTAAATAGCCACTTCTTATAACGATGTTTTTCTTGTAGCTGTAAGATATTTCAGTAATATTTTTGTTATATCAACCTCTGGTATGTTGTTGACACATACATAACGATCACCATACAACACACCGCCCGCCACAAGACACGAGGCAACAATATACTCCAACAATTCTCTATTAAAGGTAACCAACGTAGACAATAGCTGTCAACACTCAATACAGTATACAGGCATCTCTCTTTATATACAGTATACTACGTATATATATATATATATATATATATATATATATATATATATATATATATATATATATATATATATATATATATATATATATATATATATATATATCTGTCTGTCCTTCTATCTCTCTATCAGTAATCTTTCTCCCTCCCTCTAGTGCCTAACCGTTGCAGGTATGAAAAATATATTACTCTTTCTTAGTGGTCGACTCCAACTGTAGAAAACCTTAAGACGCCAGCACATGACTAACATTACTTCAGTTCTGTAAATATGATAATGTTATTCAGAAAATATTCCACAGGGGGAAGTTATGGGACTCCTTCCCTCGTCATTATCGCTACCGAGGTGTGGAAGGAATAGTAAGTGGGGGGACTATCACCGCGCTACAGACCTTGGTTCTAAGATACGATAAATAAATACTATAAATTGTTCCCTGAGCGTGTGTAACTTGGGCTTAGCGTATAGAAGAGCCTTTTTGAAACTTGTTAGAACAGAGTTACATGTCCCTGTCGTCCTTTGATATTAAGATTAGGAATTCGGATGCCGGTTGCGGGATGTACATAAGTAAATGTTGTTAACATTATCAGAATCGAGACTATGATAACCAAGTGCTTTACGACCTACGATGTGACACAACTTATGTGTAAATTATATATATACTTTTTTAACCACTCATGTATTGTCACTGGTCATATTTTCAGTAAAGATTTCTTATGGTTGAGATTTTTGTGGGTTTCTATTATTCTTGGATATGGGAGGCAAGACAAGACTTTCATTTTTAACTCTTTGAAAATTAAAGAATGCATTGCATTTGGAAGGGGGAACCAATGAGTTATCACCATAATCAAACAGGAACCGAGGATGGTAAATACGTTTCCGGAGTGTGGTAAAGCCTAACTGATAAAATCCCCCAAATGTAGACTCCGTAAAGATGTTTGTCCTCAACACAAGATGGTAGGTAAATATTCTTATGGAAGATATTTGAGCAGCAGAACTTTTTACACACGGTTATGTCTTGTGATTTGGCCAATCCCTCCCACCCCCAGAGACAGCATGACAGCGTGTGTCGTCTGTCTTCACTCACGTATTCTCCCGTTACACACATGCACGACCCAGAAATGCTGTGACACATCGCAAATTTAGGAATCAAAGAATACAATAGATATGAAGATATAGGTGAGATGTTTGATAAAAGTAACCAGAGTATTCCTTAAGTATTAAAGTTCAAATTTTACACTTCATTTCTACTTTTCTTTTTTGAAAGTTCACAAATATTTTACGGGAGAAACAATTATAAAATGGAGTCACGGAAGACTTCAGAGCCTTTCATTGATAAAAAAATCTCTAGTACACGAACCTATATTTAGCCTTTGTAAACATATAAATCAGCTGTTTTAATGACGCCACGGCAGGAATACACACTTGGTGCATCCCTCACAGCGATACTGACTCCTTCCTCCTGATGTTTATATTGGAGAAACATGTACACAGTATTCCGACACACTGATGGTGGGTCGGAGGCCTCCACGTTATAGTAATATATAAGACTGACCTGTGAAGACCAGTTCTTTAAGAATTAACTAAACTTAATCGTGTAGAGTCTTCAGGTTAATAAATGTCATAACCTGAAGCCACTTGTGAATGTTTGACAGAACTGTAGTACGTCATTTTTATATCTGACACAGCCATCATTCACTGGCTGGCCTAAATTCTGCTTTTTTGTTTGTATTTATTTTCATTTTGTATAAATCGTGTAACTTTTTCAGTTAAAAATTTGTTTTGTTTTAGAACCAGATTAGGTAAATACAGTCCTTTCAGTAAAAATTTTGGTGGGTAGCAAAATATGAATTAATTTTTACTGTACTGATAGACTGACCATCAGGTTTTACTGGTTCTGGGTTCAGGGCTCATCATTGCAACATCGATGTCTCTTTTTTTTTAAGTTAAAATTCCCAAAATTTGGTTTAATAAATCTCTCTTTTCTAATAGGAATCCAATATTTCAGGTTTAACTATAAATCAGTTCATAATATATATCAGTGTTTACATATACGCGAGAGTCGAAGCGTTTTCTTGTGTTGATGAAATTTTTTTCATTTTTTCTTTTTTTACCAATTTGCCTTGCGAGGTGGTTAGTTTATTGGGCACTGGTGCATCCTGTGCGAGGCGAAAAGCAGAAGCGTTTACATCACCCAGCAAGGAAGCATGCGGAGTTCAAGCTTGCTTTTGTGACTCATGCGTTAAGGGCATTAGTGAATGAAGGGCACTTAATGGTCTAAAGCCACATTGAGATTCAGGGAGGAAGTTTTCCGCCTCACGAAGAAGTTTGTTTAGGAGGACTCGGGCGATAATCTTGACAACTACGGACAGCAGCGAGATCCCACATGCCTTATTTTTAAACCATTCGTTTTTAAGTTTGCAAAGCCTGCGCTGCGCCTCCGCTTTCTTCCTGTGGAAAGTATCAGCTTTGATCCGAGACTTAGGGTTGTTCAGCCAGTCATTTAAAGCAGCATGTTCATCATCGTTGAGTACACTGATTTCCGGGTAATTTCATCAAACCAGTCCTGGTGTATTCTTTGGATCTGGCCGAGGGTCTCTGCAGGTTTTTGTCTCGACCGTGTCGAGAATATCCCATTCAGCACTGGGATTTGGGTTGTTTGTTATCGGGTTGTTTATCAGCCCATGTTCAAGCTGCTCTCTGAAAGCATGTGCTACCACTGGATCATCTTAACGCTGAGTGTTAAAACTTCTTCTGGAGGATTGTTGCCTTCACCGTTTTGGGGCGACGTGAAGTGAGAGCTTAGCTCTGACGAGCCGATGATCAGTGTCGCAGTGGTCTGAGCTACACATGGCACGGGTGATGCGGACATTTCGGCGATCTCTTTCTCTGACAATGGTGTAATCAATGAGATGCCAGTGTTTGGATCGTGAGGTTGTGTGCAGCACACTTGCTGAGGAGGAGTACGCCGTTGGGATTACACTTGCCTAGTCCATTTCTCCCTACGGTTCCCTGCCAAATGTCATCGTCTCTGCGAGCTCTGGCATGGAAGTCACCTAGGAACACAACCTTGTTTTCTTTGGGGATAGAGGTTAGCACTCTATCGAAGTCGGCGTAAATGGCCTCCTTGATGCCATCCTCTATATCCAGTGTTGGGGCATATGCACTGATGAAAAAGGCATGGTGTGAGTGATTCAGTGAGACTCGAAGCGTCATGAGGCGCTCGTTGATCCCAACAAGCATTTCAGTTAGCCTGTGTTGGATGTGTGGACGAATGGCAAAGCCAACTCCATAAATGCGGTTTCTCTCCTCAGCAGGTTTACCCTTCCAGAAGAAGATATAGCCAGACCCCTGTTCTACGAATCGTTCCTCGTCTGGGAGCCTGGGACTCATTAATGGCTGCAATGTGACGTCGATGTTATACCTAGCCAGCTCTTTTGCCACAAGGGCAGTTCTTCTTTCAGGACGGTCATATGTGTCAGTATCCAGAAGGGATCTGACATTCCATGTAGCGACTACAAGAGGTTGTTTATTTTGTTTTTGTTTTGATCTTTGATTATAATTGTGTTTTCGACCGCATAAGGATGAACTTACTGGGTGGGATTTCTAGCGTATTGCCAGATACCCAAAGAATGTTCTATACTACTGAGGGTATATACAAACACTTGTTGTCTTTAAAAGTAGGTTCTATTCTCGTACGGGAGATATTTACAATAGGACGCAGGAGCCCGTGGTCACGCCACCAGAACTCGGTCTTCTCTCTTTACATCTATCTATGTATTACTACGCGCTGGCCTGTACAAATGCCAGCATTCACAAGCTGAATACATAAAGTATAAATGTGATAATTTATATACATAATATGGTGCACAATAAATAGAATATTACATAGAATTAATACATGTTCTGTAATACTTTACTATACATAATTAATAAGAGTAATATAACAATATACAGCTGAAGGTACTACTTTGTGTCCATATATATCATACACCTCCCTCCCCCCTATACGCTCATAGTTTCATCTTGAGCGGACCTTTTGTTTCTGAGTCGCTCGGACCTGCGGAGTACTGGGGCAGAAACACAAGGTGGGGATGGATTTACTTTAGAGACATCAACATTAGGGGACTCAACTGGGGAGGGGTCAACACTAGGCAGCTCCACAGGTCGGAGGAAACGACGGTTCCTCCACCATACTCTACCACTAGGAAGACGCACTTGGTAGTCCCTGGACCGGCCAATACCCATGACAACCCCAACCTTGTCCCAGCGGTGAGATACCGGATCTTGAATCCTGATCTGCTGGCCGATACTCAACCTGGGAAGGGGGCGGGCATGATAGTCATACCGAGCAGCGACATCTGCGGCTCGTTCTGCTGCACGGCGGTCACATTCTTCAGTCTTGGCCTGCCACTCTTGAGAAAAAGATTTTGGGTGGGCAGGAACACAAGACCTGAGATGATGTCCGTATAGAACCTGGGCTGGGGAGCGTCCGGTGAAGTTCGGGGTGTTGCGTAACTCCAACAAACCTCGATCGAAGTCCTCGCAGTCGATATTTCCTGAGGGTGACACCTTAAGGATCAGGTGTTTCACAGTCTTGACTGCGGCTTCAGCGTGTCCATTCGCCTGGGGGTAGTGGGGCGAGGTCACGACATGACGGACTCCCCAACGGTCCATGAAGTCCCGGAACTCGTGGCTGGTGAACTGGGGTCCTCCATCAGTCCTGAGGCGGAGGGGAACACCAACTTCTCTGAAGTAATGCCTGAAGCTCCGGATGGTAGCAGTAGCCGTTGTATCACTACCACAGGGGACGACAACAGGCCATCCAGACAGTCGGTCGGCAATGACGAGGAAGGACTTCCCTGCTACTGCAAAGAAATCGGCCGACACAGACTCGAAGGGTCTTGAAGGGTTGTCGTCGCACATTAAAGGTTCCTGTTGCTGGCTAGGTTGCAGAATCTGGCATGGTTCACAGGCACGGACGGTACTTGCAATGTCCGCGTCGATTCCGGGCCAAAATACAGTCTGCTTCGCCCGTCGCTTGGTGGCCTCCACTCCTCGATGGCTGTCGTGAAGGCGGGCCAAGGTACGGCGGCGTAGGGCAGCAGGAATAACTACTCGTGGACCATACAAGACGAGGTCTCCATCACAATAGAGGTCCTCGCGTATTTTCCAGTACGGGAGTAGCGATTCATGAAGGTCGTATCGGTTAGATGGAAATCCCTGAGACACACAGTCGACGAGCCGGATGTAGGAAGGGTCGGCCCGGGCTGCGGTGCGGAGATCTTCAAGGGTCTTGTCTGCATCCGGTGCTGTAGACTCTTTTGATGTGAAGACGGCCTTCAATGAAACCACTGACTTGAGGGATGCGGCAGCTGTAGAACACAACATCTCGTCCTCTGGGGTGGGGCGACTGACGGGGGCGCGGGACAGGGCATCCGGGATGCACAACAGCTTACCCGCACGCCACACAGCCGTGAAGAGATAAGGCGAGAGCTTCTCTTTCAGACGTTGAAAGCGAGGATTCTCTACTGCATCCAAAGAGTAGTGATTGATTATAGGTATAAGGGGGCGATGATCCGTGAAGAGGGTGAAGTGCTGAAGTCCTATCAGGTAGAAACGGCACTTCGCCATCGCCCAGACAACAGCCAACATCTCCAGCTCAATCGTGGCATATCGGGTCTCAGTGTCCGTCAGGAACCGGGATCCACACTGAATTAAGCAGAAGGGCGTAACCAACGCCGTAGAGGGCTGGGTCGTAACAGGCGAGGACAGGTGGACTCACAAGGGCCTGCTTAACTCGCTGGAAGGCCTCTTCATGATCTGGGGTCCACAGGAATGTCCTCCTGGGGCTCAGCAAGGGGCGTAACGGCTGGGCTGCGGCGGAGATGTCAGGTGTAAATTCAGCCAGCTGATTGACCAGACCCAAAAAAGAACGGAGGTCTGTCAGGTTGGCAGGGGTTGGAAAATCCCTGATTCCACTTACTTTCTCCGGGTCAGCTGCGATACCTGATGCTGAGTGTACCCACAGAAGTTCACTAATGGTGCGGCGACTACAAACTTGTCAGCGTTGAGGGTAATCCCGTACTTTCGACATCTGGTGAGAACTTCGTATATCCGGGAGAGGTGGGCACAGTAGTCTTCGTCGTGGAGTAAGATATCATCAATCACCTTGACACAATTCGTGACTCCTTGAAGGGCCGCGTCACCACGTTGACAGAATGCATCGCCCGTAGCGGCAAATCCCATGGGGCCTCTGCAATACTGGTATCTTCCAAATGGTGTGATGAATGTAGTCAAGTGTTGGTCTTCTTCGGCCAACTCGATCTGCCAATAACCACATAAGGCGTCCATAGTTGTAAAAAACTTCGCCTTCGGGTCCACACTTCGAACAGCTGCGAAGGGTGTGGGTGAAGGGTGGGCTGGACGGGAAACTTGCTGGTTAAGTTTTGACAGATCGGTGGTGATCCGTACTCCACCACGAGGTTTGGCGACGGGGACGAGAGGGTGGCACCAAAGTGAAGGTTCGTCTCCGGCCGGCTTGATGATTCCCTGAGCAACCATGGAGTCAAGCTCTTGTCTAACTAGCTCCTTGTAGGCGTGAGGAATCAAACGAGGGGTGTGGATGGCAAAAGGTGTAGCACCATCCTTAAGATGAATCTTCATAGGTGGACCCACCATCGGCTTGAGTGGTGTGGATCCTAAAGATTTCTTATTTACCAAGACGTCAGCAAACTCCTTGAGAAGGTAAGCTCTTGCGTGAGAAGGGGACGTGTTAGTAGAGATGGGGAATTCCTTCAACCTGTTGACATGGGTGACCTTTAAGATAGGTTTAGGGAATTCCTTGGAAATAATGGCCAACTCTTGACAATGGCCATATGATAAGAGCGGAGTCGGGATACCATTATGAACATCAATCCGGGCTGACCAAGACTGCTTACCAAAGGTAAGGGTAGCCCAGAAAGATCCCAAAGCTGGAGCCATCTTGGAACCATCAGCTGTCAGTTTCGTTGTCTGAGGAGGGGGCTGTAGGTTGCTCCGGGGTATTCCCAAACTTGCTAAATGTTGTGGACCAATTACTGAGACGTCAGCACCGGTGTCAGGTAACATCTGAAGACTGGATGACGAGTTACCGTAAGAAATGACGACATTGATGTGCTGGGGCGTCGTGTCTGTGGAACTACGTACACGACGGCAGGAACGACTGGACACAGCGTCTTGATGCTTGCCAGAAGGAGGGGGCGCGCCAGCACTACCTGAGGATGACTTCTTGGATCCTAGGTGGCGTCCTTTATGTGTCTTCTTACGACAACATTTGTCATAATGGCCCACACGACCACAAAGTCTGCACTGAACTTTGCTAGCAGGGCACTTGACTGTATAAGCCCAGTGACCCTGGCGGTCGCAACTTCTGCACACGCTTTGAGCAGCTGGGCACTGGGAGGCATTATGCTGTCTCGCACAGCTGTTACAGAAAACTGCTGCTGAAGGTGTAGCTGGAGGGTGAGGGGTGGGGTTACGTTGCTGCTTCTTACCCTTTCTGTAGGAAGACACTGCCCTCACCTGGTCAGGTTGTGAGCGTAAAGCTGAAGTCGCACACCTGGCGGCCTCGTACGCTCGACATTTCGTAACAACATCTTGAAGGGAGGAAGTGGGGTCGAGGGAAATGAGACGCTGAACTAGCTCTTCATCTCGGACACCCGTTAAAATGATTGTCTTAAGTTGTGTCTCTTCACAGACTTGAGAATGTCCGGGACAAACATCAACTTCCCCTGAACACCTTTTGAGCCTTACAAAAAACGCGTCAAAAGATTCTCCCTCAAGCTGCTTACATTGGAGGAGTTCTCTTCTCCTGAGTGCTTCATTGCGCTGTCCCTTGACGTGTTCCTGCAACTTGTCGAGCACGGCCTCTACAGTCAGAGTTGTCGTAGGAGGCACTTGAAGTGTGTGCTCGAGAGTACGTTGCGTCTCTAAGGACAAGCACATACGAAGCTGTATCATTTGTTTCGGCTGTGATTAACTTGACAAGTCAACCATTGTTGCGTAGTCTTGCCAACGTCGACGCCATTCCCGAAACATCTGATAAGAAGCGTCAGACATCAGAGAGGGAGGCGTCTGTACAGCAGCCTTTTGAGGTGTTGTTCCGACTCTGGGAAATGAGGTACCAGTACCTCTAGTCGCATCAACGTCAGTAGTAGCAGACGAATCTTGTACGGTAGAACGTTGTGGGGAGGCTAACAGAGAAATCAAGACTTCAAATCTGGCTTGATCCTCCTTTCTTCTAAGGTCATCCTCACGTCTACGTATCTCTTCGAGTTCTCTGCGTGTTTGTTCCTCTTTGTGGCGTCGTCTTTCAGACTCTTGTACCGAATTTCTTCCTCTTCTCTCCTTGCAATATCGTCCTGGCGTCGAGAAGTTTCCATCCACTTTATCAGTTGAAGGAGATCTGTGGACGCATGTATCGCAGGAGAGCTGGCTCGCGACGAGCGAGGAGATTCTGTGGGTGACTGGGCATTGTCACTGTGGGGAGCGTGGGGCGTAAGCGTGGGTGGGGAGAGGTCTCCCACACTAAAACTCGTAACCCCATCGTCCAGGGTATCGTTTTGATCCCTGTGAGACATGCCTACTGTTTCTGTACTCTATCTGTGCAAAAGACCGGGTCAGCCCCTCGTAATCTATGCACAGAATTACAGAAGTTTACAGCAAGTCACAAGAAATACTGTATAAGGTGAATGCGTGTGTGTGTGTGTGTGTGTGCGTCGGGCGGGAGGGGAGAGACTTGGCGCGCTGCCAGACGTAGGAGCGGTGGGCAGCGTCGCGCTGGCTCCTCAGTCACCCTCAGACCAGAGATGGGAGAGCACGTACCGTCGGGCCGCTCCCTTAGTCAGCTGACCACAACTTGCACAGACAATTATGATTAAAATACACAGCACAGCACTTCACTGCACAGCACTGTACACAGCATAGCACTTCACAACACTGTAAGTCTAGAGGCTTGTAGTAGTCTTGCTGTCTGAAGCTGAAGACTGAAGACGAGACGCCATTAACAGAGTCCGGGGGAAGGCTTGGTCCACTGTATCTCACTGAGAAATAATCACTGCGCCATCTAGCGTATTGCCAGATACCCAAAGAATGTTCTATACTACTGAGGGTATATACAAACACTTGTTGTCTTTAAAAGTAGGTTCTATTCTCGTACGGGAGATATTTACAATAGGACGCAGGAGCCCGTGGTCACGCCACCAGAACTGGGTCTTCTCTCTTTACATCTATCTATGTATTACTACGCGCTGGCCTGTACAAATGCCAGCATTCACAAGCTGAATACATAAAGTATAAATGTGATAATTTATATACATAATATGGTGCACAATAAATGGAATATTACATAGAATTAATACATGTTCTGTAATACTTTACTATACATAATTAATAAGAGTAATATAACAATATACAGCTGAAGGTACTACTTTGTGTCCATATATATCATACAGGATTACCCAGTCAGGTTGATTCTATAGGCAGGATATGTTTCGGGAATCCTTTCTAGCCCTTTCCCAATGTGGGGTGAGCAGAGTGGCTCCTCGAAAGGGATGCTCAGTAGCACAGACAGGACCAGATTACACTGCTGCCTAGATCCCAGTGCCTAAACAACCGTCTTCCGCGCCGTCCCTGTGCAGAATTGTGACTAGAGACTCCCGGCAGTCATCTCTGCCCCGTTCCCCGTCTCCACTCGTCCGTCGCCATAGGAATTTTGGGGATATACAGTAGGTGTTTTGATGATGACGAGTAGTATGATGGCTGCACTTGAGATGATTTATGTGGTGAGGCAGGAGTGCAGGCTGCAACCACACATCTTGGCCCTCCCTCTTCCTGATCCAGTGGTGCAAGTATTGCAACGACTGGGGAGAGGAAGAGTAACCTTAGTAGCCTGTCCATCGTGCATTGCCTTTGTATGCCGGTGTAGTCGTTGGGTTTCCATGGTGGTCACCTCTTCCGCCTACACTGCAAATGGGATCTTGTTGGAGCTCTGTAAGCATGTCTGCCTGATGCGAGGCTCCACGGAAGATTTTTCGTTCTGGGTTTACTCTCGTAGCCTTATACCTACCAAGATTAATCCGGAAGGTAGCGAGGCAATGGTTGGTAGGCGCCAGGTAATGTCCACATGCCAGTGGGCTTATGCACCGTCCCTCTGGGACCCACTGTTACTCCGAGATCCCCTGCTGGTCTAGCTTGGGTCCAGAAGGCACCCAGTTACCGTGTGTTGCCACGAGGAGGCACAGCAGGAGTCTTGATGGTGAGGAGGCATTGTACTGGCAGGGAAGACTTACTGTATGCATGTTAAGTTGCTTCCCTGTTCACCACAATGGCTAGCCAGCGGCGGCAGCTGAAAGCGAGAGGGAGCAAGGAGTGCTTGCACCTTAACACTAATATAATGCTGCCACACTAAACGCATTTCACCACCCTGTGTGCGACACACACACACACACACACACACATTATTATTATATTATGCTGGGGCCGCAGTCACCACTGGATGTGGGCCAAGGTTACTGTGCCGAGGTCACTGGGCCGAAGTTACCATGGGCCGAAGTTACCATGGGTCGACTTCATGTGTATCATACAAACACAGCTGTAATAAGATAGTGCTATATTCAATACAGGAAGTTAAAGTGATCATACGTTTAGCCAGAAAATTTCCCACTGTCCGTGATCATAATTTTACAGAATAGTTTTACAGACAACCTAAACTAACTTATACTAACCTAAGCAAATATTATTGAGTTCTTAGAAATTGTGCAACGTGTAAAGGCTATTGCCAACACAACAAACACCCTGAGTTAACGATCACTACACAACACACAACTGCCTTCACTTCGTTTCATTTTGTGAGATTCAGTGATGAGTGTGTTCGGCAAGGTGAGAATTTCTTATTTGATTTAAAAGTTTAGTGTTTACAGATTAGTTCTCTTATTATACTGAGGTGTGTGTTTATAGTGAAATTTGAAATACTTAAAGAGTAAAACACGAAGTTCAATGAAGAGGATATAAAGGTTGTTCATATGTATTAATGAATATATCTTATTCATACATTAGGAAATTTAATTTGTCAAACCTACACAAAAGTTAAAAAAAAAAATCTTACGAACATGACAAATCCCTCCTTTCTCCACTTTCATCTGAGCTATACCATATTGGTACAACATACACATCATCCTAATACAGTAAAACCCTTTGTTAGAAGCTGATATTTTGCTCAATAATGTGGGCGTAATGACTTTATCAACTATTATTACAAATAGACAATTTTCGATTGCACACACACACACTTGCACATACACACACACACACTTGCACATACACACACACACACACACACACACACACACACATACACGCGCGCGCGCGCAAAATTCAGCCAGGTTAAAAAGGGAGAGGAGGGAAAATACCAAAAACAGATATAGGTGTTGAGGAGGAAGGTCGAGGGTCGCCATTACCAAGTGCTGGACGTGAGACATTAAACTTCTTAATGGTCAACAAAAACTTGAAATGGCTCACTTACACTTAAGAGATGTGTTCAGCCGTCGTGCACTGGAGCTGCGTGTTTGTGCGTGCGTGCGTGCGTGCGTGTGTGTGTGTGTGGGTGGGTGTGTGTGTGTGTGTGTGTAATTTTGTTTGTATATATGCTAACATGTGTAGTGTTGGGTGTTGATTGCCTATGTGCGTAAAGTCATGAAATCGTTTACATACATTAGTGTGTGGCGATTGAGCGACTACAGCTGTCATCTCCGGTCCTAAGCGTTGCCGATTCTCGCTTAGGGCACCCAAGTTAACCCAGCTGTGAACGGGCACCCACCAAAACATTCTGCCTCCCTGAGAACCAAAAGTTTAGTAACACTATTAGCTGTATCCGTCCCCAATTACACGTGTGTTAAAATTGATTTTTTCTCTTAATTTGTAAGCTGTTAGAAAACATAAGAATTCACGAATTTTGCATAGAGAGATATCATACCGTCCAATAAGGCATCCCAGGATTAAAATGCCCTTGTATGCCATCTAGATTGTACGATTCTTACCAATATTACATCTCATAGAACAAGACAAGATTTTACGCGTCTCTTTCATCTTCCGAGGAAACTGTATCACAGACTCCAACTTAATTATACTTTCTGACATGAAGACCTCTACACGCTGTCCTCGCTGAGTGTATCGTGGCGAACAATGACCTCTACACGCTGTCCTCGCTGAGTGTATCGTGGCGAACAATGACCTCTACACGCTGTCCTCGCTGAGTGTATCGTGGCGAACAATGACCTCTACACGCTGTCCTCGCCGAGTGTATCGTGGCGAGCAATGACCTCTACACGCTGTCCTCGCTGAGTGTATCGTGGCGAACAATGACCTCTACACGCTGTCCTCGCCGAGTGTATCGTGGCGAGCAATGACCTCTACACGCTGTCCTCGCTGAGTGTATCGTGGCGAGCAATGACCTCTACACGCTGTCCTCGCCGAGATCGTGGCGAGCAACGACCTCATCGCTGTCCCTCGCCGAGTGCATCGTGGTGAACAATGACCTCTACATCGCTGTCCTCGCCGAGTGTATCGTGGCGAGTAATGACCCCACATCGCTGTCCTCGCTGAGCGTATCAGGCGAACAATGACCCTACACGCCGTCCTCGCCGAGTGCGTATCGTGGCGAGCAATGACCCTACACGCTATCCTGCTGAGTGTATCGTGGCGAAGCAATGACCTCTACACGCTGTCCTCGCTAAATGTATCGTGGCAAGCAATGACCTCTACACGCTGTCCTCGCCGAGTGTATCGTGGCGAGCAATGATCTCTACATGCTGTCCTCGCTGAGTGTATCGTGGCGAACAATGAACTCCACACGTTGTCCTCGGTTGGTGTTTGGTGGCGAATAGTGACCTCCACACACTGTCCTCGCTGAGTGTATCGTGGCAAGCAATGACCCCTACACGCTGTCCTCGCTGAGTGTATCGTGGCGAGCAATGACCTGTACACGCTGTCCTCGCCGAGTGTATCGTGGCGAGCAATGACCTCTACACGCTGTCCTCGCCGAGTGTATCGTGGCGAGCAATGACCTCTACACGCTGTCCTCGCCGAGTGTATCGTGGCGAACAATGAAATCTACACGCTGTCCTCGCCGAGTGTATCGTGGCGAGCAATGACCTCTACACGCTGTCCTCGCCGAGTGTATCGTGGCGAACAATGACCTCTGCACGCTGTCCTCGCTGAATGTATCGTGGCAAGCAATGACCTCTACACGCTGTCCTCGCCGAGTGTATCGTAGCGAACAATGACCTCTACACGTTGTCCTCGGTTGGTGTTTGGTGGCGAATAGTGACCTCCACACACTGTCCTCGCTGAGTGTATCGTGGCAAGCAATGACCTCTACACGCTGTCCTCGCCGAGTGTATCGTGGCGAACAATGACCTCTACACGCTGTCCTCGCCGAGTGTATTGTGGCGAACAATGACCTCTACACGCTGTCCTCGCCGAGTGTATCGTGGCGAGCAATGACCTCTACACGCTGTCCTCGCCGAGTGTATCGTGGCGAGCAATGACCTCTACACGCTGTCCTCGCCGAGTGTATCGTGGCGAACAATGACCTCCACACGTTGTCCTCGCCGAGTGTATCGTGGCGAACAATGACCTCTACACGCTGTCCTCGCTGAGTGTATCGTGGCGAGCAATGACCTCTACACGCTGTCCTCGCCGAGTGTATCGTGGCGAGCAATGACCTCCACACGTTGTCCTCGCCGAGTGTATCGTGGCGAACAATGACCTCCACACGTTGTCCTCGCCGAGTGTATCGTGGCGAACAATGACCTCTACACGCTGTCCTCGCTGAGTGTATCGTGGCGAGCAATGACCTCTACACGCTGTCCTCGCCGAGTGTATCGTGGCGAGCAATGACCTCCACACGTTGTCCTCGGTTGGTGTATGGTGGTGAATAGTGACCTCCACACACTGTCCTCGCTGAGTGTATTATGTATCTTTGTCATGCTCATACAGAAGTACTTATGTAATATTAAGTCTTTATGCCTGACCTTGGAGTTACCGTAAATACTCCTTGTTTACTGTGTTATTAAGTCTAAATTACTATGTTGTACAAGGGGGCTAGTTGGCAAGGTTTAGAATATATACTATATACTGTTTAAATGTTGAGAAACGTAACTTCTTTGTGGGAGTTAGAAACAAAAGCTTATTGTTTGGGTAACAGCTGTCTATCTGTCTGATTTATTCAGGAAGTTTAGGAGAATTTCGGAAAAGGGGAAATTTTATATACGATACTGACATGAAGAGGAACACCAGGGATATCACAGTCAATTTAAGTGCTGGGTTGTTTAATCAGCTCGCGCCTTGGGACATCACTTATTCCATCCTCAGAGCAAAGCCTAAAAGGTTACTTTACTGACCCGGGGACACGCACATTTTTCGATATTTGTACAAGCTAAAATCCGTCAAACCAGCATAACAGCA
>NW_024727777.1:0-6460 GCF_018991925.1 Homarus americanus | reverse complement strand
TGTTATACTCGATCAGGGACCTTGTTATACTCGATCAGAGACACCTTGTTATACTCGATCAGGGACTTTGTTATACTCAACTAGGGACTTTGGTATCGATCAGGTAATTTTGCTTTACTCGACCAGGGACTTTGCTTTTCTCGATGAGGGGCTTTGTTATACTCGATCAGGGACTTTATTATACCGACCAGGGGACTTTGTTTCTCTCGATCAGGGGTCTGTGTTATACTCGACCCAGGGACTTTGTTTTACTCTCGATTAGGGGACTTTGGTATACTCGACCAGGACTTTGTTTGGCCTGACCAGGGCCTTTTTTAAAATGCTCAGGGGACTTTATTATACTCAATCAGAGGTCTTTGTTATACTCGATTAGGGTCCTTTGTTATACTTGACTAGGGACTTTGTTTTACTCGATCAGGTGAATTTTGTTTTCCCGATCAGAATGGAGTTATACTCGCCTTCGACTTTGTTTTACTCGATCAGGGACTTTTTTATACCCAATCAGGACTTTCTTATGCTCGACGAGGGCCTTTTTTATTCGCTCAGGGACTTTATTACATCAATGAGAAGTCTTTGTTATACTCGATGCCTTTGTTATACTCTGACCAGGGACTTTTGTAATACTCGATGAGGCTTTAAACATACCCGATCAGACTTCAGATATACTCGCATCTGGAGGTCTGTTATACTCAATAGAGACCTTTGTTATACTCAACCAGAGAATTTTATTTACTCTCGACCAAATTGCCCAAAGTTATGCCCGATCATAGAATCTTATACTGATGAGGGACTTCGTTATAATAAATAAGAGGTCTTTGTTATACCTATAAAATTAAGAGAATTTCTTATACCTCAGGGACTTTGTTACACTCATAGGGGCATTGTTATACCTCGATCAAGGACTTTTGTATACTCGATCTAGAGGTCAAGATACTTAGATAAGAGGGACTATTATACCACCAGGGACTTCGTTATGTCTCGACCAAATTGCCTCTTTTGCACCGATCATAGGAATTTGTTATACTCGATGAGGGACTTCCCATTTCAATCTGGGGACTATTCATACATGATCAGGGCTTTGTTATACTCAGACTCAAGGGACTTTGTTATACCCGACCAGACCTACTATACCGAAATGTGGCTGCAAGCGACCAGGGTGCGGCATTTCGATCAGGGACTTTTTACACTCGATCAGGGACTTTGCTACAATAAGGGGACTAGTTTTTCTCAATCAGGGGCTTTGTTACATCACCTATCTTGGACATACTCACGACAAGGGACTTTGTTTACTGATCAGGAGACTTTACATTTCCGACCAGGAGACTTGTTATACCTCTAATAGCACTTTGTTATAACTCTATCAGGGGACTATGTTATACCTCGATCTTGGGACTTTGTTATACTCGATCCTGGGGACTTTGTTATATACAACAAGGGACTCTTGTTTCTCCCGATCAAGGGACTATTTATAACTGACCCAGGGACCGTTGTCATACTTTTCATGCCTCATCCAGCTTTTTATACGCGATCAGGGACTTTCATATACCCGACAGGGCCTTTGTTATAAACTCGTCGAAGGGAATTTTATACATTTGACTGCACTTTGTTATACCCGATTAGGGACTTTGTTTTACTCGACCAGGGACTTTGTTTTACTGATACCAAATCGCGTACCAAATCAGAGACTTTGTTTTCAGGATGAGGGCTTTGTTATACCACGATGAGGGACTTTGTTATATCCGACCAGGACTCTTGTTTCTCTCGATCAGGGGACTTTATACTCTACCAGGAACTTCGTTATACTTACCAGCAAGATGCCCTGATATGCTGGAATTACAATACCATGAGTGATCATATACTGAATGAGGACTTTTATATAATTGATCAGGGCCTCGTTATACCTCGATCAAGGGGGCATTGTTATACTCGATCAGGGACTTTGTTATAACCGACAAGGACGTTGTTATACACAACCAAAGGTGCCTTTGTTATGCCTCGATCAGGGATGTTTTTACTAATTTAAAGCGCCTTTGTTACAGAAAGCTGATTTGTAACTATAACCTACGACTCCAGAGGACTTGCTATACTCATTCAGGGGACTTTTGTTATAAATGATCAGGCAGACTTTTGTTATATTCTGTTTATGGGACTTTGTCATACCCGATCAGGGGGCTTGTATATACTCGACCAGAGCCTTGTTATGTTTCCGATCAGGACTTTTGCTATACTCAATCAAGGGACTTGTTATACTCAATCAGACTCGTTTTTCTCATCAGGGCTTTGTTATACTCGATCAGGGGACTTTATACAACTCATAGAGGACTTTGCTTTTACTTCGATCAGAGACTTTGTTTTACTAATTAGTCTCATATGCTTTGATTATGGAGCCTTTTTGTTATACTCGATAAGGGAATTTGTTATACCCGATCAGGGACATTGTTATACTCTGATCAGGGGACTTGGTTATACTCGACCAGGGACTTTGTTTCTGCTGACATAGGGGACATTGTTATATCAGACAGGGGACTTTGTTATTTCGACTAAAGTTTTTAGCAAAACTGAATCAATTGTTATGCTCGATCAGGGGACTTTGTTATACTGATTAGGCCTTTGTTATACTCGATTAGGGACTTTGTTATACCTGATCACGGGACTTTGTTATACTCGATGAGGGACTTTGTTATAATCGACCAGGGACTTTGTTTTACCCGATCAGAGCACTTTGTTATACTCAATCAGGGGACTGTTTTTTCTCGATGAGGGGCTTTGTTATACTCGATCAGGGACTTTGTTATATCGACCAGGGACTTTGTTTTCCCGATCAGGGGACTTTGTTATACCTTTGACCAGGGACTTTGTTACGTCTGACCAGGGCCTTTGTTATGCTCGATCGATTTTGTTGTACTCGTTCGGGTCTTTGTTATACTCGATGAGGGCCTTTGTTATACTCGATCAAGGACTTTGGCATACTCGATCAGGTGACTTTGTTATCCTTGTTCAGGACTTTGTTATCACTCAATCAGGAGACTTTGTTTACTCGAGCAGGGCTTTGTTATATTCGATTAGGGGACTTTGATAAACACAATTAGGGGACTTTTGTTTTACTTTCGAGCAGGGGCTTTGTTATATTCGATCAGGGGACTTTGTTATACTCGATGAGGGCTTTGTTATACTCGATCATGGGACTTTGTTATAGTCGTCGGGGGACTTTTACATTGCCATACTCTCTCTCGACCAGGGACGTTTTTTATGCTCGACCGGGGGGCCTTTGTTATTGCTCTCGACGGGGGACTTTGTTATATACTCGATCAGAGGACTTTGTTATGCTCAATCGGGGGACTTTATTTATACTCGACCAGGGGACTTTGTTATACTCAAGTCAGGTGCCTTTGTTACTCTCGATCAGGGCCTTTATTTATACTCATTCAGGGACTGTGCCTATACTTTCATTAAGGGGTGAGCTTTGTTATATTCGTTCATGGGTCTTTATCATACCTCGATCAGGGGCTTTGTTATACTCGACAGGGTGCCTTTGTTATGCTTTCGATCAGGGACTTTGTTGCTCTCGATCAAGGGACTTTTTGTTATACTCAATCGAGGGACTATTTTGCCTTACTCGATCGGGGGACTGTTATACTCGATCAAGGGGTTTCTTTGTTTTAATCGACCAGGGACTTTGTTTTTCGATCAGAGTACTTCACATTAAACTCAATCAGGGGACTTTGTTTTTCTCGATAGAGGACTTTGTTATATCGATCGGGCTTTGTTATACTACGACAAGGGGACTTTTGTCTCTCTCGATCAGGGGACTTTGTTATACTCGACCGGGGGACTTTGTTATACTCTACCAGGGTGCCTTTGTTATGCTCGATTATAGGAATTTATTTTATACTCGATGAGGGGGACTTTGTTATACTGAATCCGGGGGACTTTTTATATTTGATCAGGGGTCTTTGTTATACCCGATCAAAGGAGGCTTTAATTATACTCGATCAGGTGAATTTACTGTTATACTCGATCAGGGGCCTTCGTTACTCTCTCGATCAGGGGACTTTGTTATACTCGACCAGGGACATTGTTATACTCGACCAGGAGGTGCCTTTGTTATTTTGTTATACTCGACCAGGGGACTTTGTTATACTCGGTCAGGGTGACTTTGTTATATTCGTTCATGGGACTTTGTCATACTCGATTAGGGGCTTTGTTATACTCGACCAGGAGCCTTTGTTATGCTCGATCAGGGGACTTTGTTATACTCAATCAAGGGACTTTGTTATACTCAATGGGGGACTTTGTTTTTCTTATCAGGGCTTTGTTATACTCGATCAGGGACTTTGTTATACTCGACCAGGGGACTTTGTTTTTACTCGATCAGGAGACTTTGTTTACTCGACCAGGGAACTTTGTTATGCTCGACGAGGGCGTTTTTGTTATACTCGATAAGGGAATTTGTTATGCCCGACCAGGGGACTTTGTTATACCCGGGATCAGAGGACTTGCTATACTCAATCAGGGGATCTTTGTTATACCTGACCTGGGACTTTGTCTTACCTGACTAGGGACTGCTATACTCGACCAGGGGACTTTGTTATACTCGGTCAGGTGCCTGTTATACTCGCTGATCGGGGGCCTGTTATATCATTCAGGGACTTTGGCTATACTCGATCAGGCATTTGTTATACTCAACCAGGGACTTTGTTATGCTCGACCAGGGGCCTTTGTTATACACGATCCGGGGCTTTGTTATACTCGATCAGGGGACTTTGTTATACTCGATCAGGGGACTTGGTTGTAATTGTTCAGGGACTTTGTTATACTCGAACAGAGGCCTTTGTTATACTCGATCAGGGGACTTTGGTATACTCAATCAGGTGACTTTGTTATACCCATTCAGAGGACTTATTTATACTCGATGAGGGGGCTTTGTTATACTCGATCAGGGGCCTTTGTCATACTCGATGAGGGGGCTTTGTTATACTCGATCATGGGACTTTGTTATAGTCGTCCAGGGGACTTTGTTATACTCGACCAGGGGACGTTTTTATACTCGACCAGGAGCCTTTGTTATGCTCGACGAGGGGACTTTGTTATACTCGATCAGAGGACTTTGTTATACTCAATCAGGGGACTTTGTTATACTCGACCAGGGGACTTTGTTATACTCGGTCAGGTGCCTTTGTTATACTCGATCGGGGGCCTTTGTTATACTCATTTAGAGGACTTTGTAATACTCGATGAGGGGCCATTTTTATACTCAAGCAGGGGCTTTTGTTATAATCGATCAGGGGACTTTGGTATACCCGATCAGGGATCTTTGTTATACTCAAAGACGGGCCTTTGTAATACTCGATGAGGGTTTTTTTTTATACTCGATCAGGGGCTTTGTTTTAGTCGCCCAGGGGACTTTGTTATACTCGACCAGGCAGCTTTGTTATACTCGATCAGGGGCGTTTCTTATGCTCGATCTGGGGACTTTGTTATACTCGAGCAGGGGACTTTGTTATACTCGATCAGGTGACTTTGTTATACTCGGTCAGGGGACTTTGATATACATGATCAGGGGAGTTTGTTATACTCGATCAGGGTACTTTGCTATACTCGATCAGGGGCCTTTGATATACTCGTTTGGGGACTTTGTTATACTCGATCAAGGAACTTTGTTATACTCGATGAGGAGACTTTGTTATACTCGACAAGAGGGCTTTGATATACTCGATCCGGGGACTTTTTATATATGATCAGGGGTGTTTGTTATACTCGATCATTGGGGCTTTGTTATACTCGACCAGGGGACTTTGTTTTACTCGATCAGGAGACTTTGTTATACTCGACCAGGGGACTTAGTTATGCTCGACCAGGAGCCTTTTTGTTAAACTCGATCAGGGGACTTTGTTATATTCGATCAGGGGACTTTGTTATACTCGATCAGTGGACTTTGTTATATGCAACCAGGGGACTTTGTTTCTCTCGATTAGGGCACTTTGTTATACTCGACCAGGGGACTTTGTTATACTCGACCAGGGGCCTTTGTTATGCTCGAACCGGGGCTTTGTTATACTCGATCAGGGGAATTTGTTATACTCGATCAGGGGACTTTGTTATCTCGATCAGGGGACTTTGTTATACTCTACCAGGGGACTTTGTTTAACTCGATTAGGGGACTTTGGTATACTCGACCAGGGGACTTTGTTATGCTCGACCAGGCGCCTTTTTTATATTCGCTCAGGGGACTTTGTTATACTCAATCAGAGGTCTTTGTTATACTCGATTAGAGGCCTTTGTTATACTTGACTAGGGGACTTTGTTTTACTCGATCAGGTGACTTTGTTTCTCTCGATCAGGGGACTTTGTTGTACTCGCCTTCGGACTTTGTTTTACTTGATCAGGGGACTTTGGTATACTCGACCAGGGGACTTTCTTATGCTCGACGAGGAGCCTTTTATTTATTCGCTCAGGGGAC
>NW_024727776.1:0-33994 GCF_018991925.1 Homarus americanus | reverse complement strand
TGACATCTTAACACTAGTTACTGGACACCGTTAATGACAGTTCAACACTGGTTATTGGACACCGTTAATGATAGCTCAACAATGGTTATTAGATACCGTTAATGACAGGAAACAATGGTTATTGGACACCGTTAATGACAGCTGAACACTGGTTATTGGACACCGTTAATGACAGTTCAACATTGGTTATTGGACACCGTTAATTACAGCTCAACACTGTTTATTGACACCTTTAATAAAAGTTCAACAATGGTTATTGGACACCGTTAATGACAGGTCAACAACGGTTATTGGACACCGTTAATAAGAACCAATACCGGTTACTAGACACAGTTAATGACATCTAAACACTGGTTATTGGACACCGTTAAAGACAACTGCACAACGGGTACTGACGCCGTTAATGACAGCTCAATACCAGTTACTGGACACCTTTGATTACAGTTCAACACTGGTTTTGGACACCGTTAAAGACAGCTCAACATTGGTTATTGGACACCGTATATGACAGCTAAACACGGTTATTGGCACCGTTAAAGAACTCAACGCCGGTTATTGGACACCGTTAATATGTCAACACTCGTTATTGGACACCGTTAATGACAGCTTAACGCTGGTTATGGGACACCGACAGGTCAACAATGTTTATTGGACACTGTTAATAAGAACCCAACACCGGTTACTGGACACAATTAATGACATTCTAGACTGGTTAATGGACACCGTTAAAGCAGCTGAACACTGGTTATTGGACACCGTTAATGAACAGGACAACAATGGTTACTGGACACCGTTAATGACCGCTCAACACAGGTTATTGGATACCGTTAATAAGAACTCAACGCTGTTTACTTTACACCCTAATGACAGTTCAACACTGGTTATTGGACACCGTTAATGACATCTGAAACTATCTATTAGACACCGATAATGACATCACATCACTGGTTACTGGACACAGTTAATGACAGCTCAACAGTGGTTATTGGATACCTTTAATAAGATCTCAACACCGGTTACTGGAAGTTAATGACATCTCAACACTCATTATTGGTCACTGTTAAACACAGCTCAACACTGGTTATTGAACACATTATTGACAGCTGAACACTGGTGATTGGAGACGGTTAATGATAACTCAACACTGGTTATTGGACACCGTTAATGAACAGCTCAACAATGTTTAATGGACACCGTAAATAAGAACTCAACGCTAGTTACTGGACACCGTTAATTACATCTCAACAATGGTTATTGGACACCGTTAATGACAGCTCAACACTGGTTATTGGACGCCGTTAAGAAGAACTTAACACCGGTTACTAGACACCGTTAATGACCGCTCAACACTGGTTATTGGACACCGTTAATGACAGCTCAACAATGGTTATTGGACACCGTTATTGACAGCTCAACACTGGTTATTGGATACTGTTAATGACAGCTCACCAATGATTATTGGACACCGTTAATGACAGTTCAACAATGGTTATTTACGCCGTAATGACAGCTCAACAATGGTTAATGGACACTGTTAATTACATTTCAACACTGGTTATTGGCCACCGTTAATGACAGCTCAACACTGGTTATTGGACACCGTTAATAACAGTTCAACAATGGTTACTCGAAACCGGTAATGACAGCTCAACAATGGTTATTGGACACCGTAAATGACAGCTCAACAATGGTAATTGGACTCCGTTAATGTTAGTTCACCACTGGTTATTAGACACCGTTAATGACATCTCAATAATGGTTATTGGACACCGTTAATGACAGCTCAAAACTGGTTATTGGACACCTTTAATAAGAACTTAACACCGGTTACTGGACCCCGTAAATGACATCTCAATGGTTATTGGACACCGTTAATGACAGCTCACTGGTTATTGGACACCGTTAATGACAGCTCAACACTGGTTATTGACACCGAATGACAGTTCAACAATGGTTATTCGACGCCGGTAATGACACCTCAACAATGGTTATTGGACACCGTTAATGACAGCTCTACACTGGTTATTAGACATCTTTAATAAGAACTTAACACTGGTTACTGGACACCGTTAATGACATCTCAACAAAGGTGATTGGACACCGTTAATGACAGCTCAACATTGGTTATTGACACCTTTAATAAATACTCAACACCGGTTAATGGACACTGTTAATGATTCCACACTGGTTATTGGACACCGTTAATAACAGTTCAACAATGGTTACTCGACACCGGTAATGACAGCTCAACAATGGTTATTGGACACCGTAAATGACGGCCCAACAATGGTTATTGGACACCGTTAATGTTAGTTCACCACTGGTTATTAGACACCGTTAATGACATCTCAACACTGGTTATTGGACACCGTTAATGGCGGCTCATCAAAGGTTATTGGACAAACTGGTTTTAGACACCGTTAATAACAGTTCAACACTGGTTATGTTAATGACATCTCAACACTGTTTATTGGACACCGTTAATGACATCTCAACATTGGTTATTGGACACCATTAATGACATCACTGGGTAAAGGACACCATTAATGACATCTTAACACTAGTTACTGGACACCATTAATGACAGTTCAACACTGGTTATTGGACACCGTTAATGACAGCTCAACACTGTTTATTGGACACCTTTAATAAAAACTCAACAATGGTTATTGGACACCGTTAATGACAGCTCAACAATGGTTATTGGATACCGTTATTGACAGTTCAACAATGGTTATTGGACACCGTTAATGACAGCTCAACAATGGTTATTGGATACCGTTAATGACATCTCAACACTGGTTATTGGACACTGTTAATGAAGCCCAACAATGGTTAATGGACTCCGTTAATGACAGTTCAACAATGGTTATTCGACGCCAGTAATGACAGCTCAACAATGGTTATTGGACACCGTTAATGACATCTCAACACTGGTTATTGGACACCGCTAATGACAACACTGGTTATTGGACACCATTAATGACATCTTAACACTAGTTACTGGACACCGTTAATGGCAGTTCAACACTGGTTATTGGACACCGTTAATGACAGCTCAACAATGGTTATTGGATACAGTTAATGACAGTTCAACAATGGTTATTGGACACCGTTAATGACAGCTCAATAATGGTTATTGGATACCGTTAATGACATCTCAACACTGGTTATTGGACACTGTTAATGAAGCCCAACAATGGTTAATGGACTCCGTTAATGACAGTTCAACAATGGTTATTCGACGCCAGTAATGACAGCTCAACAATGGTTGTTGGACACCGTTAATGACATCTCAACACTGGTTATTGGACACCGCTAATGACAACACTGGTTATTGGACACCATTAATGACATCTTAACACTAGTTATTGGACACCGTTAATGGCAGTTCAACATTGGTTATTGGACACCGTTAATGACAGCTCAACAATGGTTATTGGATACCGTTAATGACAGCTCAACAATGGTTATTGGACACCGTTAATGACTGCTCAACAATGGTTACTGGATACCGTTAATGACATCTCAACACTGGTTATTGGACACCGTTAATGACAGCCCAACAATGGTTAATGGACACCGTTAATGACAGTTCAACATTGGTTATTGGACACCGTTAATGACAGTTCAACATTGGTTATCGGACACCGTTAATTACAGCTCAACACTGTTTATTGGACACCGTTAATGACAGCTCAACAATGGTTATTGGACACCGTTAATGACAGCTCAACAATGGTTATTGGACGCCGTTAATAAGAATTCAACACCGGTTACTGGACACAGTTAATGACATCTAAACACTGGTTATTGGACACTTTTAAAGACACCTCAACACTGGTTACTGGACGCCGTTAATGACAGCTCAAGAGCAGTTACTGGACACCGTTAATTACAGTTCAACACTGGTTATTGGATACCGGTAAAAACAGCTCAACATTGGTTATTGGACACCGTAAATGACAGCTCAACATTGGTTATTGGACACCGTAAATGACAGCTAAACACTGGTTATAGGACACCGTTAATGACAGCTCAACACTGGTTATTGGACACCTTTAATACGAACTTAACACCGGTTACTGGACACCGTTAATGACATCTCAACAATGGTTATTTGACACCGTTAATGACAGCTCTACACTGGTTATTAGACATCTTTAATAAGAACTTAACACTGGTTACTGGACACCGTTAATGACATCTCAACAATGGTTATTGGACAACATTATTCACAGCTCAACAATGGTTATTGGACACCGTTAAAGCCAACTTAATACTGGTTATTCGACACCGTTAAAGTCATCTCAACACTGGTTATTGGCCACCGTTAATGACAGTTCAACAATGGTTATTGGACACCGTTAATGACATCTCAACACTTGTTATTGGACACCGTTAGTGACAGCTTTACACTGATTATTGGTCACCTTTAATAAGAACTTAACATCGGTTACTGGACACCGTTAATGACATCTCAACATTGGTTATTGGACACCGTTAATGACAACACTGGGTAAAGGACACTATTAATGACATCTTAACACTAGTTACTGGACACCGTTAATGACAGTTCAACACTGGTTATTGGACACCGTTAATGACAGCTCAACACTGTTTATTGGACACCTTTGATAAAAGCTCAACAATGGTTATTGGACACCGTTAATGACAGGACAACAACGGTTATTGGACACCGTTAATGAACAGCTCAACAATGTTTAATGGACACCGTTAATAAGAACTCAACGCTAGTTACTGGACACCGTTAATTACATCTCAACAATGGTTATTGGACACCGTTAATGACAGCTCAACACTGGTTATTGGACGCCGTTAAAAAGAACTTAACACCGGCTACTGGACACCGTTAATGACCGCTCAACACTGGTTATTGGACACCGTTAATGACAGCTCAACAATGGTTATTGGACAGCTTTAATGACATCTTAACACTGGTAACTGGACACAGTTAATGACAGCTCAACAATGGTTATTGGACACCGTTATTGACAGCTCAACACTGGTTATTGGATACTGTTAATGACAGCTCACCATTGGTTATTGGACACCGTTAATGACAGTTCAACAATGGTTATTCGACGCCGGTAATGACAGCTCAACAATGGTTAATGGACACTGTTAATTACATCTCAACACTGGTTATTGGCCACCGTTAATGACAGCTCAACACTGGTTATTGGACACCGTTAATAACAGTTCAACAATGGTTACTCGACACCGGTAATGACAGCTCAACAATGGTTATTGGACACCGTAAATGACAGCTCAACAATGGTAATTGGACACCGTTAATGATAGTTCACCACTGGTTATTAGACACCGTTAATGACATCTCAACACTGGTTATTGGACACCGTTAATGGCAGCTCAACAATGGTTATTGGACAAACTGGTTTTTAGACACCGTTATAACATTTCAACACTGGTTATGTTAATAAGAACTCATCAACGGTTCCTGGACACCGTTAATGACATCTCAATAATGGTTATTGGACACCGTTAATGACAGCTCAACACTGGTTATTGGACACCTTAAATAAGAACTTAACACCGGTTACTGGACACCGTAAATGACATCTCAATGGTTATTGGACACCGTTAATGACAGCTCAACACTGGTTATTGGACACCGTTAATGACAGTTCAACAATGGTTATTCGACGCCGGTAATGACAGCTCAACAATGGTTATTGGACACCGTTAATGACATCTCAACACTGGTTATTGGACACCGTTAATGACAACACTGGTTATTGGACACTATTAATGACATCTTAACACTAGTTACTGGACACCGTTAATGGCAGTTCAACACTGGTTATTGGACACCGTTAATGACAGCTCAACAATGGTTATTGGATACCGTTAATGACAGCTCAACAATGGTTATTGGACACCGTTAATGACATCTCAACACTGGTTATTGGACACCGTTAATGACAACACTGGTTATTGGACACCATTAATGACATCTTAACACTAGTTACTGGACACCGTTAATGGCAGTTCAACACTGGTTATTGGACACCGTTAATGACAGCTCAACAATGGTTATTGGATACCGTTAATGAGAGTTCAACAATGGTTATTGGACACCGTTAATGACAGCTCAACAATGGTTATTGGATACCGTTAATGACATCTCAGCACTGGTTATTGGACACTGTTAATGAAGCCCAACAATGGTTAATGGACTCCGTTAATGACAGTTCAACAATGGTTATTCGACGCCAGTAATGACAGCTCAACAATGGTTATTGGACACCGTTAATGACATCTCAACACTGGTTATTGGACACCGCTAATGACAACACTGGTTATTGGACACCATTAATGACATCTTAACACTAGTTACTGGACACCGTTAATGGCAGTTCAACATTGGTTATTGGACACCGTTAATGACAGCTCAACAATGGTTATTGGATACCGTTAATGACAGCTCAACAATGGTTATTGGACACCGTTAATGACAGCTCAACAATGGTTACTGGATACCGTTAATGACATCTCAACACTGGTTATTGGACACCGTTAATGACAGCCCAACCATGGTTAATGGACACCGTTAATGACAGTTCAACATTGGTTATTGGACACTGTTAATGACAGTTCAACATTGGTTATTGGACACCGTTAATTACAGCTCAACACTGTTTATTGGACACCGTTAATGACAGCTCAACAATGGTTATTGGACACCGTTAATGACAGCTCAACAATGGTTATTGGACGCCGTTAATAGGAATTCAACACCGGTTACTGGACACAGTTAATGACATCTAAACACTGGTTATTGGACACTTTTAAAGACACCTCAACACTGGTTACTGGACGCCGTTAATGACAGCTCAAGACTGGTTACTGGACACCGTTAATTACAGTTCAACACTGGTTATTGGATACCGGTAAAAACAGCTCAACATTGGTTATTGGACACCGTAAATGACAGCTCAACATTGGTTATTGGACACCGTAAATGACAGCTAAACACTGGTTATAGGACACCGTTAATGACAGCTCAACACTGGTTATTGGACACCTTTAATAAGAACTTACCACCGGTTACTGGACACCGTTAATAACATCTCAACAATGGTTATTGGACACCGTTAATGACAGCTCTACACTGGTTATTAGACATCTTTAATAAGAACTTAACACTGGTTACTGGACACCGTTAATGACATCTCAACAATGGTTATTGGACAACATTATTCACAGCTCAACAATGGTTATTGGACACCGTTAAAGCCAACTTAATACTGGTTATTCGACACCGTTAAAGTCATCTCAACACTGGTTATTGGCCACCGTTAATGACAGTTCAACAATGGTTATTGGACACCGTTAATGACATCTCAACACTTGTTATTGGACACCGTTAATGACAGCTTTATACTGATTATTGGACACCTTTAATAAGAACTTAACATCGGTTACTGGACACCGTTAATGACATCTCAACAATGGTTATTGGACACCGTTAATGATAGCTCAACTCTGGTTATTGGACACCGTTAATGACAGCTCAACACTGGTTATTGGACACCGTTAATGACAGTTCAACAATGGTTATTCGACGCCGGTAATGACAGCTCAACACTGGTTATTGGACACCGTTAATGAACAGCTCAACAATTGTTATTGGACACCGTTAATGACAGCTCAACAATGGTTATTGGACACCGTTAATAAGAACTCAATGCTAGTTACTGGACACCGTAAACGACATCTTAACAAAGGTGATTGGACACCGTTAATGACAGCTCAACATTGGTTATTGGACACCTTTAATAAAAACTCAACACCGGTTAATGGACACTGTTAATGACATCTCCACACTGGTTATTGGACACCGTTAATAACAGTTCAACAATGGTTACTCGACACCGGTAATGACAGCTCAACAATGGTTATTGGACGCCGTTAATGACGGCCCAACAATGGTTATTGGACACCGTTAATGTTAGTTCACCACTGGTTATTAGACACCGTTAATGACATCTCAACACTGGTTATTGGACACCGTTAATGGCAGCTCATCAAAGGTTATTGGACAAACTGGTTTTTAGACACCGTTAATAACAGTTCAACACTGGTTATGTTAATAAGAACTCAACACCGGTTCCTGGACACCGTTAATGACATCTCAATAATGGTTATTGGACACCGTTTATGACAGCTCAACACTGGTTATTGGACACCTTTAATAAGAACTTAACACCGACTACTGGACACCGTAAATGACATCTCAATGGTTATTGGACACCGTTAATGACAGCTCAACTCTGGTTATTGGACACTGTTAATGACAGCTCAACACTGGTTATTGGTCACCGTTAATGGCAGCTCAACAATTGTTATTGGACACGGTTAATGACATCTCAACACTGTTTATTGGACACCGTTAATGACATCTCAACATTGGTTATTGGACACCGTTAATGACAACACTGGGTAAAGGACACCATTAATGACATCTTAACACTAGTTACTGGACACCGTTAATGACAGCCCCACAATGGTTATTGAATGCCGTTAATGACAGGTAAACAATGGTTATTGGACACCGTTAATGACAGCTGAACACTGGTTATTGGACACCGTTAATGACAGTTCAACATTGGTTATTGGACACCGTTAATTACAGCTCAACACTGTTTATTGGACACCTTTAATAAAAGCTCAACAATGGTTATTGGACACCGTTAACGACAGGTCAACAACGGTTATTGGACCCCGTTAATAAGAATCCAACACCGGTTACTGGACACAGTTAATGACATCTAAACACTGGTTATTGGACACCGTTAAAGACAGCTCAACACTGGTTACTGGACGCCGTTAATGACAGCTCAATACCGGTTACTGGACACCTTTGATTAC
Organism: Homarus americanus; assembly: GCF_018991925.1. Taxonomy (NCBI): domain Eukaryota; kingdom Metazoa; phylum Arthropoda; class Malacostraca; order Decapoda; family Nephropidae; genus Homarus; species Homarus americanus. Next base: position 25,078 of record NW_024727776.1, on the reverse strand, counting down.
AGTTCAACACTGGTTTTTGGACACCGTTAAAGACAGCTCAACATTGGTTATTGGACACCGTATATGACAGCTAAACACTGGTTATTGGACACCGTTAAAAAGAACTTAACACCGGTTAATGGACACTATTAATAATATCTCAACACTCGTTATTGGACACCGTTAATGACAGCTCAACGCTGGTTTTTGGACACCGTTAATGACAGGTCAACAATGTTTATTGGACACTGTTAATAAGAACCCAACACCGGTTACTGGACACAGTTAATGACATCTCAAGATTGGTTATTGGACACCGTTAAAGTCAGCTGAACACTGGTTATTGGACACCGTTAATGAACAGGACAAGAATGGTTACTGGACACCGTTAATGACAGCTCAACACAGGTTATTGGATACCGTTAATAAGAACTCAACGCTGTTTACTTTTCACCCTTAATGACAGTTCAACACTGGTTATTAGACACCGTGAATGACATCTGAAAACTATCTATTAGACACCGATAATGACATCACATCACTGGTTACTGGACACAGTTAATGACAGCTCAACAGTGGTAATTGGATACCTTTTAATAAGATCTCAACACCGGTTACTGGACAAAGTTAATGACATCTTAACACTCATTATTGGTCACCGTTAAACACAGCTCAACACTGGTTATTGAACAAAATTATTGACAGCTGAACACTGGTGATTGGAGACGGTTAATGATAACTCAACACTGGGTATTGGACACCGTTAATGAACAGCTCAACAATGTTTAATGGACACCGTTAATAAGAACTGAACGCAAGTTACTGGACACCGTTAATTACATCTCAACAATGGTTATTGGACACCGTTAATGACAGCTCAACATTGGTTATTGGACGCCGTTAAGAAGAACTTAACACCGGTTACTGGACACCCTTAATGACCGCTCAACACTGGTTATTGGACACCGTTAATGACAGCTCAACAATGGTTATTGGACACCTTTAATGACATCTTAACACTGGTTACTGGACACAGTTAATGACAGCTCAACAATGGTTATTGGACACCGTTATTGACAGCTCAACACTGGTTATTGGATACTGTTAATGACAGCTCACCATTGGTTATTGGACACCGTTAATGACAGTTCTACAATGGTTATTCGACGCCGGTAATGACAGCTCAACAATGGTTAATGGACACTGTTAATTACATCTCAACACTGGTTATTGGCCACCGTTAATGACAGCTCAACAATTGTAATTGGACACCGTTAATGTTAGTTCACCACTGGTTATTAGACACCGTTAATGACATCTCAACACTGGTTATTGGACACCGTTAATGGCAGCTCAACAATGGTTATTGGACAAACTGGTTTTTAGACACCGTTAATAACAGTTCAACACTGGTTATGTTAATAAGAACTCATCAACGGTTCCTGGACACCGTTAATGACATCTCAATAATGGTTATTGGACACTGTTAATGACAGCTCAACACTGGTTATTGGACACCTTTAATAAGAACTTAACACCGGTTACTGGACACCGTAAATGACATCTCAATGGTTATTGGACACCGTTAATGACAGCTCAACTCTGGTTATTGGACACCGTTAATGACAGCTCAACACTGGTTATTGGACACCGTTAATTTCAGTTCAACAATGGTTATTCGACGCCGGTAATGACAGCTCAACAATGGTTATTGGACACCGTTAATGACATCTCACCACTGGATATTGGACACCGTTAATGACAACACTGGTTATTCGACACCATTAATGACATCTTAACACTAGTTACTGGACACCGTTAATGGCAGTTCAACACTGGTTATTGGACACCGTTAATGACAGCTCAACAATGGTTATTGGATACCGTTAATGACATCTCAACACTGGTTATTGGACACCGTTAATGAGAGCCCAACAATGGTTAATGGACACCGTTAATGACAGTTCAACATTGGGTATTGGACACCGTTAATGACAGTTCAACATTGGTTATTGGACACCGTTAATTACAGCTCAACACTGTTTATTGGACACCGTTAATGACAGCTCAACAATGGTTATTGGACACCGTTAATGAGAGCTCAAAACTGGATATTGGACACCGTTAATGAACAGCTCAACAATAGTTGCTGGACATCGTTAATGACAGCTCAACACCGGTTATTGGACACTGTTGATTACAGTTAAACATTGGTTATTGGACACCGTTAATAAGAACTCAACACTGGTTATTGGACACCGTTAATAATAACTTAACGCTGCTTACTGGACACCGTTAATGACATTTTAACACTGGTTATTGGACACCGTTAATGACAGCTCAAAACTGGTTTTTGAACATAGTTAATGAAGTTCAACACTGGTTATTGGATACCGTTAAAGACAGCTCAACACTGGTTATTGGACACCGTTAATAAGAACTCAACACCGGTTACTGGACACTGTCAATTATAGTTAAAACTGGTTATTGGACACCGTTAATAAAGTTCAACACTAGTTATTGGACAACATTATCTGGCCACCGTTAATGACAGTTCAACATCGGTTACTGGACACCGTTAATGACATCTCAACAATGGTTATTGGACACCGTTAATGACAGCTCAACAATGGTTATTGGACACCGTTAATGACAGTTCAACACTGGTTATCGGACACCGTTAATGACAGTTCAACACTGGTTATTGGACACCGGTAATTACAGCTCAACACTGGTTATTGGACACCGTTAATGACAGCTCAACAATGGTTATTGGACACCGTTAATGACAGCTCAACACTGGTTATTGGACACCGTTAATGACAGTTCAACAATGGTTATTGGACGCCGAGTATGACAGCTCAACACTGGTTATTGCACACCGTTAATGAACAGCTCAACACTGGTTATTGGACGTTAATGACAGCTCAACACTGGTTATTGGACACCGTTAATGACAGCTCAACAATGGTTATTGGACACCGTTAATGACATCTCAACACTGGTTACTGGACAGTTAATGACAGCTCAACAATGGTTATTGGACACCATATGACAGCTCAACACTGGTTATTGACACTGTTATGAAGCTCAACAATGGTTATGGACACCGTTAATGACAGCTCAACAATGTTTATTGGACACCGTTAATGACAGCTCAACAATGGTTATTGGACACCGTTAATGAACAGTTCAAGATTGGTTATTGGACACCGTTAATTACAGCTCAACACTGTTATTGGACACCGTTTGACAGCCTCCTCAATGGTTATCGGACACCGTTTAATGGCACAACAATGGTTATTGGACACTGTAAATAAGAATTCAACACGGTTACTGGACACAGTTAATGACATCTAAACACTGGTTATTGGACACCGTTAAAGACAGCAACACTGGTTACTGGACGCCGTTAATGACGCTCAAGACCGGTTACTGGACACCGTTAATTTCAGTTCATCGCTGGTTATTGGACACCGTTAAAGACAGCTCAACATTGGTTATGGACGTAAATGACAGCTCAACATTGGTTATGGACACCGAATAAGAACTTACTGGTTACTGGACACCGTTAATGACATCTCAACAATGGTTATTGGACACCGTTAATGACACCTCAACAATGGTTTATTGGACACCCTTAATAAGAACTTAACACTGGTTACTGGACACCGTTATGACATCTCACAACAATGGTTATCGGACAATGTTAATCACAGCTCAACAATGGTTATTGGACTCCGTTAAAGCCAACAACTCTAGTTATTCGACACCATTAATGTCATCTCAACACTGGTTGTACCGTTAATGACAGCTCAACAATGGTTATTGGACACCGTTAATGACATCTCAACACTGGTTATTGGACACTTGGACACCGTTAATGAGATATCTCAACACTGTTGGTTAGACACCGTTAATGACTGTTCAACATCAAGTTATTGGTCACCTTTTAAGTGACAGCTCAAAAACTGGATATTGGACATACCTTAATGATATAACAAATATTGCCGGACACCTTTAATAACATTTCAACACTGGTTATTGGACACCTGTACGATAGTTCAACACTGGTTATTGGACACCGTTAATGACAGTTCAACACCTGTTATTTGACACACACGATATCTCAACACTGGTTATTATCAGCGTTATTAGAACTCAACACCAGTTACTGGACAATCATTGACAGCTCAAGAATGGTTATTGGATATCAAGTAATGACAGGATAATAATGGGTTATTGATACCGTTAATAAGAACTCCACACTGCTACTGGACAACTGTTAATGACATCTCAACACTGGTTATTTGACACCGCTAACATAGCTCACCGGGTTATTTGACACTATTAATGATATCTCAACACTGGTTGCTGGACACAAGCGTTAGCTGCCAGCTCCAACACTGGTTACTGGACACCGTTAGGTGACATCTCAATGCTATTGGACACTGTTAAAGACAGGTCAACCCTGATTTTTGGACACCGTTAATAAGAACTCAACATCAGTTACTGGACACCGTTAATATAGCTCAACTCCAAAGGTTGGACACTGTTAATGACATCTCAACTCTAAGTTATTGGAACACCGTTAAAGCATACAGCTCAACAATGGTTGGTTGGATATTGTTAGCGCCAGCTCAACACCGGTTATTATTGGACACCTGCACGACATTCAACACTGGTTATTGGACAGTGTTACGACATCTTAGCACTGGTTAATACACCGTTAATGACAGCTCAACACTGGTTACTGGACACCGTTACCAGTTCAACACTGGTTATTGGACCGTTAATGACATCTTATCACTGCTGACACCGATAATGACATCTTAACAATGGTTGTTAGAACAATTGATAATAAGTGAACTCGAACACTGGTTATTGGACACCGTTAATGACATCTCAATGCTTGTTTTTCGACACCTTTAACACGACAGCCAACACTGGTTACTGGACACCCTTAAAAGACAGCTCAACGGGTACTGACACCGTTAATGACATCTCTCAACACTGTTTTGGACACCGTTAAAGACAGCCTAACACTGGTTTTTGGACACCGTTAATGACAGTTCAATACTGGTTATTGGTCTAAAATATCTCAACACTGGTTATTGGACAATTATTAATGACAGTTCAAACAATTGGTTATTGGACACCGTTAATAAGAACTTAATCCGGACAATTGGGATAATGACATCATCTTTTAACACTTGTTACTGGACAACGTTAAATGACATCACAAATAATTGGTATTGACACTGTTAATGACATTTAAACACTGGTTATTGGATACTGTAGGAGATAGCTCAACAACGGTTATTGGATACTGTTAATGACAGCTCAACTATGGTTATTGGATGCCGCACGACATCATAACACTGGTTACTGCACACCGCAATGACAGCTCCTAAGACTGGAAGTTCATTGGACACCGTTAATAAGAAATCAACACCGGTTACTGGACACCGTTAATGCCATTTCAACATTAAGGTTGCACACCGTTAAAGACAGCTCAACAATGGTTATAAACACTGCTAATGACAGCTCAACTATGGTTATGCTGGAGACGCCGTTAATACACATCATAACACTGGTTACCGGACAATTGCTAATGCAAGAAGTTTAAGATCGGTATTGGACACCGTTGTTGATGCAGTCTAAAACTGGTTATTGACCACCGTTAATGACAGTTCAACACTGGTTATTGACACCGTTAATAAGAACTCAACGCTAGTTATTGACACCGTTAATGACATTCTCAACAATGCTGGACGTACCGTTAATGACAGTTCTAATACTGGTTACGGACACCGTTCATAAGATCTTAACACCAGTTACTGGACACCGTTAATGACATCTTAACACTGGTTATTAGACACCGTTAATGACAGTTCAAGACTGGTTATTGGACACCTTTATGACAGCTCAAAACTGATATTGGACACTCTTATGACATATCAACAATGGTTACTGGACCCGTTAATGATATTTCCTAACACTGGTTATTGGACACAGGTAATGACAGTTCAACACTGGTTAATGGACACTGTTAATATGAACTCAACACTGGTTACTGGACACTGTTAATTACAGTTCTAACACTGGTTATTGGGACACCGTTAATGACAGTTCAACACTTTGTTATTTTGACACTAATAATTGATATCTCAACACTCGTTATTGACGACAGTGTATAAGAACTCAACACCGTTAATAGACACCGCTAATTACAGCTCAAGAATGGTTATTGATACTGTTAATGACAGGATTGCAATGGTTATTGACAACGTTAATAAGAACTCCACACTGGTTACTGACACCGTTAATGACATCTCAACACTGGTTATTGGACACCGTTAATGAGAGCTCAACACTGGCTACCGAACACCGTTAATGATATCTTGAACACTGGTTATTTAACACTGCTAAAGCATTTAGCTCAACACTGGTTATTTGACACTCATTAATGACACGCAACACTGGTTATTGGACACTGTTAAAGACAAGTCAACACTGGTTACTGGACACTGTTAATGACATCTCAAACTGGTTATTAGACACCGTTAAAGACAGCTCAACCCCTGATTTTTAGATTATCGTTACAAAGAACTCAACACCAGTTATTGGACAATTCTGCATGATACAGCTCAATCCCCATGGACACCGTTAATGACAGTTCAACACTGGTTATTGGACACCGTTAATAAGAACTTAACACTGGTTATTGACACCGTTAATGACATCTTAACACTTGTTACTGGACAACGTTAATGACATCACCAAACTTTTTATTGGACACAGATAATGACATTTCAAATTGATATTGGACAACACGCAAAGACATCAAACAATGGTTATTGATTTCGTTAAAGACAGCTCAACACTGGTTATTAACACCATTAATGACATCACAATTGGAAGTTCTTGGACACCGCACGACATCTCAATCCCTGGTTAGTTGGACACCGTTAATGACATTTCAACACTTGGTTATTGACACCGTTAAAGACTGCTCAACAATGGTTATTGGATACTGTTAAAGACAGCCTAACACTGGTTATTGGACACTGCTAATCAAGCATCTCAACACTGGTTATTGGACACCGTTAATGACATCTTAGCACTGGTTACTGTGACACCGTTAATGACATAGCCTAACAATGGTTATCGAACAAGTTTTAATGACAGCTCAACACTGGTTATTGGACGTAAAGTTAATATATTCCTTAACACTGGTTAATGGACACCGCTAATGACATCTCAACTCTGGCTATTGACACCATTAATACCATCTCAACACTGGTTATTGGACACCGTTAATGACGATTTCAACACTGGTTATTTGGACACCATTAATGTCAGTTCAATGCTGATAATTATTGGACACCGTTAATGACATCTCAACTCTGTTTATTGACACCGTTAATGACAGTTCAACACTGGTTATTGGACACTTGCTACGACATCTCAACACTGCTACTGGACACTGTTAATGATAGTTCAACACTGGTTATTGGACACCGTTAATGACATCTCAACACTGGTTATTGGACACCGTTAAAGACAGCTCAACAATGGTTATTGGATACCGTTAATGACAGCTCAACACTTGTTATTGGACACCGTTAATGACATCTAAACTGGTTACTGGACAACGTTAATGACAGTTCAACACTGGTTATTGGACACCGTTAATAAGACTCAACATCGGTTACTGGACACCGTTAATGACATCTCAAACCGGTTACTGGACACCGTTAATGACATCTTGACACTGGTTATTGGACACCGTTAATGACAGTTCAACACTGGTTCTGACACCGTTAATGACATCTGAACCTGGTTATTGGAGACCGTTAATGACATGTTAACACTGGTTACTGGACACCGTTAATGACAGTTCAACACTGGTTATTGGACACCGTTAATGACATCTCAACACTGGTTATTGACACCGTTAATAACAACTCAACTCTGGTTACTGGACACCGTTAATGACATCTCAACACTGGTTATTGGACACCGTTAATGACAGTTCAACACTGGTTATTGGTCACCGTTATGACAGCTCAAACCGATATTGGACACTCTTGACATATCAACAATGGTTTGGACACCGTTAATGATATTCACTGGATGGACACCGTTAATGACAGTTCAAACTGGTTATTGACACCGTTAATAGATCAACACCGGTTACTGGACACCGTTAATTACAGTCAACACTGGTTATTGGACACCGTTAATGACAGTTCAACACTTGTTATTTGATAATAATGATATCTAACACTGGTTATTGGAAGCGTATAAGAACTCAACACCGGTTACTGACGCTTATGACAGCTCAAGAATGGTTATTGATATCGTTAATGACAGTATCTAATGGTTATTGAAACCGTTAATAAGAACTCACACCGGTTACTGGACACCGTTAATGACATCTCAACACCGGTTACTGGACACCGTTAATGACAGCTCAACACTGGTTATTGGGCACCGTTAATGACAGCTCAACACTGGTTACTGAACAACAGTTAATGACAGCTCATTTCCCCGATGTTCAAGTGAAATAAAATTCTGTGTGTTGGACTAGTGAGGACTAGTGTCTCTTGAAACAGGTTACATTCCAGAGAATTTATGCTCTATCTCAAACTTCTCATTTAACTAATAGTGAGATATTTTGACTTTTCTCTCCTGACTCACGCTGTTTAGCGCTTTAATAGCGCAAAATTGAATAATTACTCCAAAACTCTCCTAGTTTACATCACCTGTAAATTCAATGATAGTATTACTTTCTAGTTTAATGTAGAAATTATCAAATTATTACCACACTATACCACGACCCTACCCACACTTTACCTTCACCCTCACCCATATTCTACCTTCACCCCACCCACACTTTACCACCACCCCACCCACATTCTACCACTACCCCACCCATACTCTATCACCACCCCAACCACACGATGTCTTCACCCCCACCCACATTCTACCTTCACCCCATCCACACTCTGCATTCACGCCTATAATGAAAGTGAACTCGGGTAGAAAAGATGTAGTAAGGATTTATAGTTATAGGTTATTAAATGAGGAAAGTTGGTTCCACTGACAGAAATTTCGAATTTGTCTGAGATCTGTAAGTTTTCAAGTCGAATCTGTCTGATTTTAATGCACTAGTTTATAATAACAAAGTTGGGGGTTATCATAATGACACATACACAGTATTTTAATACGAAATTTATTTTGAAAAGAAATCAACAAAACAGATAAATCAAAGCTTAGCTAGGTAATCTACAAGAGAGAAATAAAACTTTATGAAAAATAAATATGTAATGTGTGTGTTAATCGAAGCCAGTTAATCTCCAATTATAGAAATAATACTAAAAACTACACAAAATAACATTTATTTGTAGCAAGAAAGTTCTTCATTTCAGGCAGACATTTTCCTTGAAATTACAAATGAGGTAAATTTTGCTGCCTGCTTTAGCGTCTGGTGTATTTATATGAGGCTCCTCCGTACATTAAGCATAGTGCTCTTTTAAACAGTTTATTCCTGTTGCTGGGCCATTCAGCTTTATGAAGGTCAACATTTCTATGGCGTCAGCAGTTATGGTGTCTTGTTCCTTAAATCTAGATTTATTTTTGATGAGTCTATCTATCTCTTACTGACCCCCAGGACTCTACAATAGCTTCAGATATGGAAAAGGAAACGAATGAAGACATAAAAAATGCAGCAAGTTTAAATTAATTTTTGTTACACTGGTCAGCCTTTTTAAGAAGCATTGGTGTGTCCAATGTCCTTCGGCCATCTGTCCAGCCACGCTTCAGACATATGTTTATCAATATGCAGACAGGTGTACTGGCCATCCATGACCATTACACTCAAATGGTTTCTTATATAAGGCAAAGTAAACCCCACACTCTTCAAACAATCTAACATATGACTAGTCATAGACTTCCCTGCTCCTTCACCAATAGTCATATGTTGCAAGTATGCATCTTTATCGATATTGGTATTATTGATGTCCCAAACGGGTTCTGATACCCATAATGTGCCTTTTTCTGTGAGATGCTGTTATCTTATCTGCTATCAGGCCAAATGGGAAGGAAGATAGTCACAAATGATACAAAAGTATTTTTAACAACCTTACACATAGGACGAAAGAATACCCTAGGAAACTCATGAGAGTGATTCTTAACACCAACATTACCACCAGTGGCATATATTTCAGTAATGAGTCCTTCATAAGACCGATATGAATTACCGTTTTTGTATGTAAAATAAGCTGCTGATGCACAGTTTAAACCACATTCTTGTGCCTATTTGTTTATAACTTTCTCTCCAGACTGTATTTTACAAGTTAAAACCGTGTTTTATCTCATGACTTTTAGAATCACAGTGCCGTCGAAGTGATTCTTTCAGATGGGAAATAAAGATGGAATCTTTTCATTCAGTGTAAATTTTTGTGCCGTTATTAAAATCAAAGTGAATTATAGATTTACACGTACTGCACTGTAGTCCAGTCTCATCTGGTGTCACAGCAAAACACGGTAGACGAGACAAAATTGTGTCAATTGATCTAGCAGCTGGTAACAACTTAGATATCTGTGTGGATGTAAGTATAGGTAGCCCTTCTTTATCGGGCTGTAGAGGCAATTTTGTATGATCAGTACGATGAGGTTTATCTTTTGGAGATTGAGAATCAACCGAGGAACTTATTTTACTATCCAAACTAATCGGCATAGTCTTTAAATTATTTTGCTCAGCACTTTCATGATCTGTTTTCATTTTTTATGCTAGCACTGGCACTGAAAGATAACCGAGATGAGTTTTCAGATGAATGACTCTTTACCTGGTGAGCTGCATCACTACTAGCGTCCATAAGTCCAGTCTCCACACGCTGTGTTTTCTCTGATTTAATGGTTTTGAAAGAAAAAAAATCTATTGTCCTGATTAGTTGCAGATGAGTATTTCAATACATTGGTATCGTGCGCACGTTTTATGTGTTCGTCCAGGTTTTTCCTCAGTAAGGTTTTTTGGAAAAGTAATTGCAAACCACTTTTTTCTGTCCATAATGATGATGATGATGATGATGATGATGATGATGATGATGATGATGATGATGATGATGATGAAGATGATGATGATGATGATGATAATGATGATGATGATGATGATGATGCCATTGATGTTTTTTTTAATAGTCCTTATGGGGACTTTTGTGTAAAACATTCATAACTCAATTGATTAATGATGTGTAAACACAGTCGGTCTTCGGGACAGGCAAGGCCACTGTGGAGTCACTGTGGTGCTACTGTATGGCTGGGACGGGACGTAATAATAAATGGTTGACAGACAAGTAGGTGGATGACTGGGTCACTGGACGTGCAAGTCGGTACTGGACAGGTATACAGTATGTCCTGTTTATTCATGCGGCATGATCAGCGGTACGGTACTAAACGGTGGTCATCAGGAACATTGTACGACCTAGGAAAAACATTCATGCCTGGCTCAGGTTAAACAACGCACTAGATCAATCATATTTTTCTTAGTTTCTTGTTTTGTGAATAATACAAGTTACAACCTGGACAGTCATTCAAAGTGAAACGATAATGAAAATTTCGCAGAATTTCAAAATAAACCAAGAGAATGATGGTGACGAGAAGCATTATTCTAGCTAAAAAATCCACAATCTTTGTCAGTGCCTGCTTGCCTAGACTGCCTGCCATTTTTTTTCTTTCTTACTTTTACTTTACTTTTATCCTCTTCACCAATGATTGGCTCGTTAGCCGCTCGGGCGATCGGCCACGTCTCTGTTGCTTTTCTTTTTCTTTTATCCTCTTCACCAAATGATCGACTCGTTAGCTGCTAGGGCGGTCGTTCGGTCACGTCTCTGTTACGCACTGTTGGCAAGTACTGGGCATGCACCGGCTCCTGAATGTACCTGGTCAAGTCTGGTCTTGAAAGGGCTCACACTCGGTGCCGTCACAACACTTTCAGGTAGATTGCTCCAAGAATTCACAACTCTCACTCCGAAAAAGTTTGCCCTCACAGTTTTCTGGAATTGCGGTTTCTTCAATCTTGACCTTTGATCCCTTGTGGGGCGAGCGTGAGCCACCTCTAAGTAAGGACACTCGACTGAGTAGTGCCCCTTGAGATGCTTATACACTTCAATTAGGTCGCCCCTTGCCCGTCTATACTATAAGCTTGGCAAGTTCAGGCGCTCCAATCTCTCAGGGTAGTTGAGGTGCCGAAGTGCAGGCACCAGTCTGGTGGCCGTCCTTTGAACATTTTCAACCAACTGACAGTCTCTAGCATATCTAGGGGACCAGACGGGGTGACAGTACTCCAGATGGGGAAGCACTTCACTCTTGAAGATCGTTACGAAGGACGGACCGTCTAGATATCTGAACGACCTTCTTATAAGACCCAATAATTTATTTGCCTGATTTACCATCTTCTGGCAATGTCCCGAGAACTTCAGCTCATTGTAAACATACACACCTAGGTCCTTCTCACATTCAGTCTTAAATAATGCAGTTTCTTCATCCTGCTGGGACATATGATACGCCTCCTTACCGTTGGTACGCCCCAGGTGCATCCTCTTACACTTCGTGACATTGAATTTCAGCAGCTATTTCTTCGACCATTCTTGGAGCCCACAGTGAGCCTTCTGCAGCTTTTCAGTCTACATGGTTCTTGATTTCCAGAAATAACTTGGCGTCATCGGCAAACATTAGTATGCAGGAGAGTACAACGTCAGACATGTCATTTATGAAACAAACAAACAACAGCGGGCCCAATACACTGCCCTGTGGTACCCCGCTTGTGACAGGTACGGATGGTGATTTCGTGCCATTGATCACCACACACTGCTTGCGGTCACGTAGAAAGACTTCTATCCACGCTTGGACATTTCCCCGAATTCCATTCCCTTCCAGTTTGATTTTCTGCCTTTCGTGGGGTACACTGTCGAAAGCCTTGGCAAAATCTAGGCATATATGTCGATATTACCACCCCTTTCCAGAATATGGGTCCAAATATGCAATAACTTTAGCAATTGTGTTAAGCAGGAGCGCCCCGGCATAAAACCGTATTGGCATTTCTTTACAAGGTTGTTTCGTAGTAGATGTTTCATCGCGGTATCTTTGATAATACTCTCAAGTACTTTACATATTATGCTGGTCAGGCTCACCCATCTATAGTTGTTCGTGGAGTGACGATCGCCCTTCTTGAAGATAGGACTCACATAAGCCACTTTCCATTCAATGGGGACCTTTCGTTCATCCAGGCATTTACAAAACAGGATCTTCAGGGGCGCGGCAAACTCGTTGCACAACTCTCTTAGCACTCTAGGATGCATCATGTAAGGACAGGGACTCTTGTGGACCCTTAGCTTTGACCGTTTATTTCTAATACCCTCTTCTGTGAACACAATGTGGGTCAGTGCTATGTCAAACCGTCTGTCCTCAAACGCAAGAAGGTTAATCGCATCCTCTCTTGTGAACACCGAGAAAAAGAAGCTGTTCAATGCCTCAGCTTTATCCTGGTCAGAATCTGCGTAACTGCCATCTTCAAGCCTCAGGTCTGATATTCCTACTCGCGTTTTTAATTTCGACTCTGCATAGCAGTAAAACGCGTTTGGGTTTGACTTGACCTCGCTTGCAACCAGCCTCTGGAACTCCTTTTCAGCCCTTCTTCATTTTATCTTTGCTTGGCTTCTGGCTCTTGCATACATCCTCCTGTCCTACCCATCATTTTACCCAACCCACAGGCTTCTTCTCACTTCCTCCTGTATAATGCAAATTTCCTCGTGCATCAGTTACTATCATATTCCAGATGGGTTATTTTCTTCAGTTCCATCTGAGTTTCCTTTGTACAGCATCCTTTTCCGACATATTCTAGAGTTTTTTCAGTTCCATCTGCGTTTCCTCTACGTGTAGAGCATCATTTTCAGCTAATCCGGCCGGGGATAGCTGGTCACACTGGGGTGGGTGCCATCACTCTGGACGACGTGTGGGGCAGGATCAGCATCCCAGTACTCGATCTCGGTACCAGAGCTGCAAAGGCACAGGTCCGCCTTGTCTCATGCACCCACAGTGGAAATCCCCTCCCTGGTTCGGCTGGTCAGGGTTTAATGTGTGGTGCTGCAGGGTCCGCCTCATCACGGCCTTGTTCCACACATCTTAGCTGCCTAAAGTAAAAAAAAAAAAATATATATATATATAATCTTAATCCTAGACCAAAGGAGGAATTAAGAGAAGTGTAGTGGTGTGTGGTGGCTGTAGGTGAAATACTGCATTCAACACGCTGCTGCTGTGCTAGTAAGTGCTGGTCCAGTTCCTTGTGGCTGGAATCAATGGCCCATCGTCACCTCTTGATTGCTGCTGTTGTCACAAGGCGCCGTCATCCTGGCTGATCGCTGCATATAGCTTGGACATGTGACGTTAGGTCATACCCAAGTGAGCTGGTTATCACCAACATCTGGCTGGCCATGGGGGCGGTACTGTGTGTGACATTTGACAGAGAAAGACAACCCTACAGGGATGAAGGATTAGTTGGAAGTGCATCCGTAAAAATGATATTTACTTTATACATTAAGTCAATGTTTGGCAACTATGGGTTCCTTCGAGACAATGTTCTCAGTAGGCTGGTTCGGGGAGTGTAGCTCTGGTCACAGGTGGAGGGGTGGGGTCAGGGTGGGCAGACGCGCTGGGTGAGGTGAGGTGGGTGGGGTTGGGTTTTACTCCATCACTGTACTTGTCATTATTTAAATACTTATTTAATGAACAAGTTTTCATTACCTCTAACTTCTTCCTAATCATTATCTGCTCAGCACTCTCTATACTCTCGGTACTACTACATGTTATTCACTGTCTATAAATGCAGCCAATAATCCAATAAGTTCGTCATTGCATAAAATATTTTACTCTTCTCGCTCTACTTGTAATGCAACTATGACATATTTACCCAGTCTCAGAATAACGAGGGTCGTAATAATAATAATAATAATAATAATAATAATAATAATAATAATAATAATAATAACAATAATAATAATAATAATAATAATAATAATTCATAGTAATTAAAATTTATAATAAAAAATACACAATAAAAATAACATTATAAAATAATAACGATAATAATGATAATAATAATAATAATAATAATAATAATAATAATAATAATAATAATAATAATAATAATAATAATAATAATAATAATAATAATAATAATAATAATAACAATAATAATAACAATAATAATAATAACAATAACACTAATAATAATAATAGTAATAATAATAATAATAATAATAATAATAATAATAATAATAATAATAATAATAATAATAATAATAATAATAATAATGTATATATCAATAGTGAGAAATTATATCCGCATGTTGTGTTGTCAAAGTAAGAGGAAAAATTGAGACCCCGCAATTGTGAGTAAATGAGGCAGAAAGTCAGATCAGAAGCCTGGGACTTGGTCACAATTTTTGTGATGCCATATGGTAGCAGGGTCTACCATTAGACATCACGTTATGCGTCCAATATCTTCCCAGGTGGTAGTACCTCAGTAATGGACACAGTGGAAGTGGGAGGAGAGTGGGGTGGAGGAGGACAGTCTGGACGGACTGACCTGACCTACACGATAAGGGAAATTTACTTGGAGGTGGTTGGGGGGATTAGGACAGGTAGGGAGGTGTAGGTTATGAGACATGTTTGGCTCTAACAGTTAGTATAGACACAGCTTCCATCACTAAAAACACACTGGGTACATGTAGCACTGACCGACAATTAAAATGCACTGGGGACACTGAGAACATTACAAATCGTTGGGGACACTGAACCTATTTTGGGGAGTTATGCTAGTAGCAATTCGCACATACAACAATGAGAAACATTTACTTGAGTTGTTAAGATGACACACTAGGACATTTTTCATGCTGTACTACTCGGGGTTCCTTACTGTACAGGGTTAAGCAAGGTGTAATGACTGACCAAGGGAGGGCGTGGGTTTTTATTAAGTATGCTGCCACCAGTGTACTATACTGACTTGACTAAGGAAGGAGGCGTGGGTTTACTTTAATGATGCTGCTACCATTAACAGTGTTCAATTAGATAGCTATCAATTTAGTATGATAGAGGGTAGGTAAAACGAACAATGACATATTTCATATTATACTTAAAAATACGTTATTTACAACAAATATTCATAAGAAGCTTACACAAGTATACTATTATGATTAAATACACTCTTTAAAATGATAGGTGCTTTTCTGCGTACTGGCACCAAGAAACTACATTGGTACAATAATGATTGACTTCGGTTATGATAAGTTCCATTTGTAGTGGCGACAGTCATATAAATAACAAGTACATAAATGTATGTAAGGTTGCGGGGGGGGGGGATGTAGTGCGTCACCGTTAAGTTAGGGAAGCTCTTGGAAATAACTTTTTTCACACGATGATAAATAAGGCTTGTACAAGACCCCTAAGACGAATAAAAGAAATGCATAGCGTTACAGATGAGCCAATATATAGGTATGACACATTGGTGACTCGCAGGAAGACTCGGTGGAGACGAATACAATAGTGGTTTTTAACATAAATTCCAAGTGACAGGGGTGAAAAAGGTTCAGTGAAAGGACAACTGGAGGATGGAAATGAGAAGTAGGTGTAGAAATAAGTGCCGTGGCTTAACACAGTATGCCTAATCGTTATAGGATTGTAGTACCGACCACCAGTATCATGACTGACGAACAGTACTCACACTGTCGCAGCTCGAACCGAGAACCTTTGTAGTCCCCACCCAGTGGAAATGAAAGAGGTACGTTGGTAGTCGAGTTGTTTGTTGACAGATGAAGGGACAGTCTTTGAGTTTATGCCAAAGATCTCTGAACTTAAAGTGTCAGGGTATTCGTTGCATGGAACAAAATAATGAGGATATCGTCGTAGAGCGTTTTAAGAAGAAAGTGGGGAAGGGTTCTCTGATTTGATTAAGAATAATCGAACCTCGGATAAGCCTCATTGGTTACGATATTGCTATTGCACCTCAGATTTTGAGTGGAGTGATGAGGGGTGAATATACTGTATGAACTCAGAGCGGCTTGATGTGATGTACCTGAATTGTTCTCAGGCCACCCAGGTGCAGAGTGTTATTGGTGTTGATTACGTGATTTAGTACAGAGGAGGTGGGTATGATGTATTGGGTCTGTTTAATGTGGAGGTGTGTGTGTGTGTGTATGTGTGTGTGTGTGTGTGGGTGTGTGTGTGTGTGTGTGAAGCCTTTATTGGTATATAAAAGAATATTGCAATTTCCAATGCTTTTATTGATACAAGCTTAATATATAACAAATATTAATTCAATGCCCAAATAGTCAACACAGGGAATGTGAAGCCAAATAAAGCTGATAAGTTAAATCATAAATCAGTTAACACTTCATATGTGTGACTAGATAAGATGTTAGTTAGCCCTTGAGGCAGGTTCTTCATATTCTCATTTACATCCTACATGCCAACTGTTAACAGGGGAGCTTCTGGTTAACATTTCATTAAGAACATCAACAAGAAGGTGACGTATGCTCCTACCAGAACTTTGAATAATCATAACTTCATCAATTATATTTAGAAACGCCTTGATGGATACTAATAATAAATGCACACTCAGAACTTTCGCTTTGTTTTTGAATGGAAAGAATATATCAATCGGACGATCCGCATTCATTGGGAGGGGCATATAATTTAGAATTAAATCCAATATCAAGAACGGTGTATTCAGATCAAATCCGGGAATAAAAAAAAGCGATCTAGTATTAACATCATTATGATCAGAAGCTATATAGTAATAAATTCAATAATGACACAATGTTCACTCATTGGTGAATAACTAATGTTCTAAGAGTTTACCACATAGATGGTAGATACTTAAAGATAATCTTGACCTAGATGCAAATTCCGGTATCGAATTCTCAGACCAGATTCCGATAACATCATACGAGGTCAGCCGCTGTTTTTGGTTTTACAGTTTTAACGTGGTGTTGATTAGTGGTGGGGGTCAGTCAGTCAGTCAGTCAGCAGAGCAGGTGGATCAGTGGCAGGGACAAGCACTCACCACCTCCGCCTAATAATCACCGAGAGCAACTTGTGATTCCTGCCTTTTCCATTATCCAGTCCAGGAAACCTTTAAAGAGATGAATATTTCGTCCATATTTATAATATTTTAAAGGAAATTTAAAAGTTGCACGGAGATGTAACAGCCTGGGATGACAAGACATTTTTTTTGTCTTCACAAGAAACCTGACCACTCCATAACATCCAAAGACAGATTTTATGCAATACATAATCATCATGAACATGTATGTGCTACAGTCAAACATTGTAATCAGACATTTCATGAAGTTATTGATTTTTTCTAAGTAAAATCGCGAATTAGATGTTTCAATCTGGTTAGGTTAGGTCGTAATCTAAGTGTTATTGTGTTATGCATTATATCCCGATCATCATTAACCAGTGTACGTCAAGAATAGGTTATAAGCATCAATAATCAAGAAAGTAAATATTATAATGTAGACTGTAGCTACATTTAGTATGGAGGAGCCAGCATGCTGTAAAATTAAAGAGCCCAGTCTGAGAATGACAGAGGTTTCATCGTCTGCGAGGAAAATACAGTATCTGAAATTTATTACAAAATAATCAGTTGAATTACAGTATATTGCTGAGAATGAATGAATTTATAACACAGAGGGAAATGCTCTCAGAAGAAAAGCAATCTGTGGAGTAACATTTAGATGAACAACTGTATGAGTCAACTTCAGCCCAAACCTGTGTTTTTTTTACTACCACAAACCACTCGCATTTGTCAACATGGAAAATTAGCCATGTGTGTATGAGTGTGAATTATAATTCACACACACACACACACACACACACACACACACACACACACACACACACACACACAGAGTGGGTGCCCATCCTCTCCAGTTAGTGCAGTCTGCCAAACTCCTGGGTGTAACTATAGACCACAAACTGGACTGGAAGACCCATGTAAACAACACTATCAAGGCAGCCTCGTACCGACTCTACATGCTACGACGACTTAGGTCACTTGGGGCACCCACGACAGAGCTGAGGACTATCTACAACTCATTTATTCTCCCTAAATTAACGTATGCGTCACCAGCCTGGTCGTCTTCTCTCAACTCTACCCAACAACGTCAGCTGGAGAAGGTACAGAAGAGGGCCTGCAGAATCATGCTCGGCGCAGACTGCTCCGGCTACAGCAACGATCTCTCCACCATGGAAATGCCATCCCTCAGTGACCTCCACCACCACGCACTAGCAGGGTTTGGCAGTGGACCACTGCACCATCCTCATCATTGCCACCTATTGCCACCGGCAGTCCCCCGCTCACCTCGTGCAGTCAGCCACAACAACAAAATTCAGCCCATAAGAGCCCGTACTGATAGATATAGCACCATCCTATCTATTGTAAAAATATTAAACAGCTCCTGATTTATGTACAGTACTGTACAGCCCTGTAAATATATTCAACGTATATCATTATGTCTGAATCACATGTAAGTTTGTATATTTTCAGCCACCGGCTGCAACTCTATTAAAAAACCGTTTATTATTATTATTATTATTAATTATTATTATTATTATATATTATTATTATTATTATTATTATTAAACAACATTATTATTATTATTATTATTATTATTATTATTATTATTATTATTATTATTATTATTACACACACACACACACACACACACACACACACACACACGCATACACGTGAGGGCTAATTTCGTTACTTTAGTCCACCCTCTAAATTAACAAAAGCATAGTCATAAGTTTGATAATTACGAATTTAATGTTACGAAAATTACCCCTCTAAACAACTTAGTCTTAATTAGTTGGTCATTAAAACCCGACAGAAACAATGTCACTACACCATAATAACTGTTGTTGCCTTTCCTTTCGATTGCCAGTGGCCCTCCTGATCACTTCAGCAAGCGTACTTTACTTGTCTACGCATGCAAACAGATGATTGAACCAAAAGAGTCCCTATCATTGGCTTTACAAGCGGGCGTTCATATCTAACTAATCTATTAACATTCTTTTCATCTGCTTTCGAATCAGTGGAAGACGGGCACGACTATGATGTGGTATACCTCGGCTTTAGCAAAGCCTTCGACAGAGTCCCCCACGTAAGACTAATAAGAAAAGTGGAGGCTCATTGAATTGGAGGAGAAATTCTAAAATGGATTAGGGCATGGTTACAGGACAGGAAACAGTGAGTGAGCAATAACAGCACTAAATCCGATTAGAGTAACGTCACTAGTGGAGTACCCCAAGGCTCAGTACTTGGACCATTATTATTTATTATATACATAAACGACATAGATATCGGCGTAGACAGCAACATAAGTAAACTTGCTGACAACACTAAAATAGGGCGTGTAATTAAATCTGACGAGGTCTCCGCAAAACTATAGGAAGATCTAAACAAATTTTTCGAATGGGCTGAAAAATGACAGAGGAAATTCAATGTGGAAAAATGTAAAGTACTTAGTTTAGGAGATGTAAACAGAGAAACCAGATACCAGATGGACAACGAGGTTATAGAGAAATCATGACTGTGAGAAAGATTTAGGAATAATGATAAATGGGAATCTTAAGCCAAGTGTATTTTCTGGAAACAAGGCTAATAAAGTACTTGGGTTCATACAAAAGAGTGTTAGTTACAAGACTAGCGAGGTCATCATAAACCTATACCTTGCGCTTGTGAGACCTCACTTGGATTGCGCAGTTCAATTCTGGTCACCGTATTACAGAATGAATATAGAATCCATAGAAAAAATTCAGAGGAGACTGACAAGAATAATTCCAGGCATTAGGAACCTTGACAGGTTAAAGCATCTTAATTTGCATTCCCTCGAGAGACGTAGAGTGAGGGGCGATATGATAGAGGTGTATAAATGGAAGTCAAGGCTAACAAAGGGGACATTCGGAGCGAACTCGTAACAATGGTTTTAAATTTGACAAATTTAGATTTAGTCACGAAATAGGTAAACAATGATGGAACAAGTTACCAAAAATCATCATTAGCTCGAATACGCTGGATAGCTTCAAACATAGGTTGGGTGGATATATGAGCAATAGGGGTTGGGTGTAAATGGGACTGCCCAGTATGGGCCAACAGGACCGCTGCAGTTTCCTCCATTCTTATGTTCTTATGTTGTTCTTCATATTTTAGGTTGAGTTAGATCTTATTCACACGACTGTCTCTGGCATGGCTAACTCGCTATAAAGTTTATAATGAGTTGGATTCAGATATCTGTTGCATCATGCTTTATTATATACTATTATTTTAGAGGACTAATATATCTATTTGTATTTTATTTTTCTAAATAAAATCTAGAGTAATCATAAGATGACACGTAATAACAAACTGTTGATACACACTTCCTCACCTCGGTTCTGCTCAGGACACTAGCCGTTAATCTTTATTATATTCAGTACCTGCAGCAAGGCCAAGAATCTTCAGATCAAAAAGTTTCACTTTTTGGTGGTATATAAGTACAGTATAGTACAGCTGTGGGCAGAAAGGTTTCAGCAAGAAGGGAGTGTAAGCTGCACTTTGCCTCACAATTAAACAAAAAAAATGTATTTGTAGTGTGGGGAGAAATCGTAGACTTTAATCACCATCTCTAAACGAAGTGGCTAGTCTCCACCTACACCTATACCTTACCATACACCACCTCCCTCCCGGTATGTTTTGTATTTTTAAATTTTCACTTCACAGTACCACGAACATATACACTTGTTGTAGGTATAAGAACATAAGAACATAAGGAGTCTGCAATAGGCCGGTTGGCCTGTGCATGGCAGCTCCTGTCGAGAGTTACTTTTTTTTTTTTACGGAAATTAGCCCACCCGGGCACAGGTCAAACGACCCACAACGGGGCCGGGGGGGGGGGCGAAAAAAAAGAACAGAAAGAAATTGAAAATAGAGAACAAAAAGGTAATATTGTGTTAATCTATACCACGAAGATGCTGGAAAACCCACTTTTTAAAGTGAGACAGATTGTATGAGTATGGAAACACAGAAGATTGCAGAGCATTCCACAGTTTGGTTGTGTGAGGAAAGAAGGAGGTACTATAACGGGTTATTCTCGTGTGACCGACATCCACAGAGAAACGGTGGGCACCGCGGGCAAGACGTGTGTTACGAGCCCACGGCCTAGCCGGCGGCACACAGGAAGCCAAATCCACCGAACATTGCCCGTTAAAGTACGTGCAAAAAAGAGAGAGTGAAGCAACATTGCGGCGAAGAGAAAGGGAAGAGAGATTGTCGTTTTAAGGAGGAGAGTTAATAAGACGAAATGCCTTTGATATTCCACCCTATCTAATAGTTGAACAGAAGAAGAGCCACCCAAGATATGAGAGGAGTACTCCAAGTTAGGACGAATGAATCCCTTATATACTTGGAGCAACTGCTCAGGAGTGAAGTAGCTACGGCATCTGTCCAGCATTCACACCTTTCAGGAGGCAGATTTAGCTATATTAAGGATGTGTGATTTCCAGGACGTATTGGAGGAAATGATGAGGCCGAACATATTTTTTTCGGAATTTGGCAGGATGATAGCGTCCTGAAATGTAACTGGTGGGAGATCGTCTAATTTACAAAGTGTAATTGGTAAATATTGAGTTTTATTACTATTGAACTTAACCAAGTTTGTACCTCCCCATTCAGAGATGGTTCACAGATCCGCATTGATAGAAGTAATGATATCAGTTCTAGTTTGAGAACTAGGAGGAAGGGGAAAATGTGAAGAAGAGTAAAGAGTAGAATCATCAGCGTAAGATTGGATAGAATTAGTTGTAGTGTGAAGTAAATCATTGATAAAAAGAAGGAAGAGAGTAGGTGAAAGAACAGAACCCTGTGGGACACCACTTCTGGTAGAGAAAGAGCGAGAGTTCGATCCCTCGACAACAACTGTCATGGATCGGTTCAAAAGGAAGCTAGAGATGAGAAAACAAAGTGGGGGAGAGAAACCAAAAGAGGGAAGTTTAGATAGCAAAGACCCTGTCAAATGCCTTGGAGATGCCGAGGGCCACGACGAAAGTTTCCCCATAATCCCTAAAAGAGGATGACCAATGATGGGTACAATAGGAGAGTAGATCACCAGTAGATCTCGCCTAGCGAAAGCCATACTGGTGATCCAACAAAAGAGAAAGCCGTTCAAGGTGACGGAGAAAATGGGAGTTCAAGATAGTTTCGAAAATCTTAGAGAGATGAAGTTAGGGCAATGGGGATTAGAATGGTCACCCTTCTTCAGGATGGGCTGAACCAAGGCATGCTTCCAAGAAGAAGGAAAAGTTTGGGTTTTGAGGCAGAGGCGAAAGAGGCGTGCAAATACAGGGGCCAGAGCTTCAGCACACTCCCTCATAACACGAGGGGGTATTCCGTCCGATCCAAGCGCCCTACTCACATCCAACCTGGATAACACACCGGCAACCCTGCAACTCTTTATCATCCATGAATCTATCTAGCCTCCTTTAAAAACTTTCCAGCCTTCCAGCACTTACTACGAAGTTGCTTAGCTTGTTCCACTCGTCTACCACCCTATTTGTGAAGCAGTTCTTTCCTATCTCCCTCCTAACCCTAAAGTTATCCAACTTCTGTCATATCTCCCCGCACTTTTCGTTTTTCTAGGGAATGCAAGTTTAGTTTCTTTAATCTATCTTGATATGGAAGGTTTCTAAGTCTCGGAATAATTTTCGTCATTCTTCGCTGCACCGACTCCAGTCATTGATATCCATTCTATAATAATGGCGCCAGAACTGAACAGCATAATCGAGGTACGGCCTGACTAGCGCACGATATAGTTGCAATATGACCTCTGCACTCTTATGACTTACACTTTTAGATATAAAACCTAATACTCTGTTTGCCTTATTTCGAACATTACCGCACTGCTTTCTAGGCCGTAGGTCCGGATTTATAAGTACCCCTAAGTCTCTTTCACAAGTATTTGTTCTTCCAATATTAAGTACGCTGCACTTACTGGTGTCGAATTTAATTTGCCATTTTCTGACCACTTCTGCAGTATATTTATATCCTCCTGTAGGGCATTTGCATCCTATCCTGAATTAATCTTCCGCCCTATTTTGGTGTCATCCGCAAACTTACTTATTGTCTCCGCTGATCCCAGTATCTAGATCGTTTATGTAGATTATGAACAAGAGTGAGCCCAGTACTGACCCCTGGAGAACACCAATGGTTACGCAGCCCCACTCAGATTTAACACCATCTACGCTGACCCTCTGTGCTCTATCGGTGAGGCATGATTCTATCCAATTTAAAGCTTTCCCCTCGATACCATGAGCTTTAACTTTTCTCAGAAGCCTCTGATGCGGTACTCTGTCAAACACTTTGCTAAAGTTTAAGTAAATAACATCGCAATTTTCGTCATCATTTACTACTTCGAAACTCTCCTAAAAAACGTCAGCAGATTTGTTAGACAAGATTTTCCCTTTGTAAACCCATGTTGAGAGTCGTAGATTAATTTGTTTTTCTCTAAATGCGATCGGATGCTATTTGCTATAATTGATTCAAGAAATTTCCCCACTACTGACGTCAAACTAATCGGTCGGTAATTTGACGCTGATGCTTTGTCTCCCTTTTTGAATATGGGTATTACATTTGACTATTTCCACATGTCTGGCACAACTCCCGTGTATTTAATGATTTGGTAAATAAATTGAAGAGAGGTCCACTAGTCTGTTCCGTACACTCTTTCAAAACTCGGGAGAAAATTTCATCCGTCCCTGGTGATTTTGTCTTCTTTAATTTATTTATCTTCTTAAGAACACCCTCGTTTCTGATAGTAATATTAATTGATATCTCTTCTTTATTTCTCCTAACTATCAGGTCCACCTCTGGCATTTCGTCTTGAATATTTTTTTGTGAAAACTGAAAAGAAGTAGGTGTTTAATGCTTTGCATATTTTCTCACTATCATCGATCACTTCCTCTCTCTCTGACTTTAAAGGCCCCACTTTTGTC
>NW_024727775.1:0-22770 GCF_018991925.1 Homarus americanus | reverse complement strand
CAAGAAATAAACATGAGAACGAACACACACACACACACACACACACACACACCAGTTTTACCCACATTATCACCAGACTATCGGCATACCTGGTCGGTGGACACCTGCCTCCTCCTCCTCCTCCTCACCTTGCTAATATGCTAATATGCTAATATGCTCTGTTATGTTCCAGTCTATTTAAGATATGCTCCCATCTATCTTAAAGAGCTTATGCTAGGTTGGTCTGATATGCTCCTCAAAGACTATGCTGATATACTCTTGTCATCTGATATGCCATTATGTTCATATCACTCTAAAGGATATACTAATATGTTCTGATATGTTGGTATGGTTCTGTCTCTCAGAGGGTGTGCTGATGTACTATAAGAGCATATGGGGTATGCTGATATACTGGGTTATGTAGCTAGGCTCATATCTCTCTTACAGGGTATGCTAATATACCCTGATATGCTTGCAGCCATCTCTGAGCGTATACTGGTTGACTGTAATGACATAAGAGATATGCTGGTATGCTTCTAAGGGAATATGTTAACATACTCTAATAATAATTTGAAATGAGGTTAGTTATACTTTAGATTCAGGGGATATACTGATATGATATGAATTAACCTAGAAGTATACTGATATGTTCTCAAGGCATTCAGGGGATCTGTTAGTATGCTTCGACATACTTTCGGAACAAGGTAAACTGGACCTTCAGAAGATAGGGTGATATGCTGACATATTCTGATGGATCTAAGAGAAAGTGGAAGACTATGAGAGCTAGTTAATATACTCAGGTATGTTGATATCCCTTCATGGCACTTGGGAGATATGGTAATATACTCCGATGTGTCTCTTTGGATATACTGATATGCCACTAATGGGTCCCCAGAAAGCAGGAGACAAGTTGATCTGCTTCGAGGACACTAATCTGTATAATGATTTTTTTCCTGACTGTTAAGAAGTATACTGGTATATTTCAAATGTTGCTTAGTATTATAGTATACTTTGGGCTGTTCTGAACATATTTCACAGCTGATTTTCAGAAATATATGCTGCTGTCACTGGCTTGTTTATTCCGGAGACATTGATTATACTTTGAGTATGTTGATATGCTTTGTTACCAGTCAAGGAATATGCTGATATGTTTTGACACTTCTCAGTGATTACCCTGATATACTTAGATACCTGACAGTATTTATTGGAGTATAGTGTCGTATACTCTGATGTCATTCTAGTGATATGCTGATGAGCTGACATACCGCTTTATGTAACTGTGATATATTGAATCATATACATCCATTCTTCACGCTTAATATATATGATATTCTAAACAATGCTGATATTATTTATGTTATACCCTGATTATATACTAACATACTACAGTGTCATTTATAGTGTATGATAGTATACATTGGGGGGTATACTTTGAGGTTATTTAGAGAATATGATGGCAAACGGTGATATACTCTGATGCCATATTTGGTATAAACAGATATATTGATATAATTTATATAATATACCGATAGATATAACTAAATATCTGTGAAGTAAATCCTGTACTTTTTGATATACCATTCAGGGTGGAGGTATGCTAATATACCACGATAGCACCCGTCTCTCAGCGCTCATATACCCTGATGGCACACTTAACATCCTGGCGCCGGTCGTGGGGTATACTGATATGCTAAAGTCTTCTTCATCTTCTAATATCTCGACTTCAGCTTCGTAAACTGTGATTACTTAAACGTATTTAACGCTCGTTTACGTAACTTTTTTGTAGAATAAATGAATGTATATCCGGGGTTCTTCTGTTTCTTTGTCCATCTGATGTTTGCGTCCATGTTGAGGAGAACCACTTAGCAGGGCTCGCATTTTCCCATAATGTGTTACCTCAAGTTCCATAATTTGCACTTAGTGAAACCACGATATCCCGCGTTATGTTGCCCGTCTTACTTCCTTCTGGGTTATGTGTCTTAAGTTGGTGAAAAAATTAAATTAAGGCTGAATTATTGTTAAATGTTAAGGTATTATAGTACTTGTCTGTCGTGTTGTTAATATAACATAGTTTCACCAGCAGTATGTACTCAAGAGCTTATTAACATCGTTGACGAGTCAGAGCCGCAACACTGAACCAATCTATATGAACATTAACACAAAAATAAATTGTTACATTACATCGACTATCAAGACATAACTTACAATACAAATTAATAAATAATTGTACCAGGCAGATAAAAATATTAGTTACAAAAAATTATGAAAATAGTCTTAATGTTCACGCCAGAACTTACCCCATAACAATAGCCATACAACATTTTCCCAGTTAAGACTTCGTTAAATACAATCTCAAACTCCTTCTCAGAAACTGTGTGTTGGTGGTGTGCCACGTGTGGTGTGTGTGTGTGTGTGTGTGTGTGTGACAGCACCTTTGATTTATACAAATATTCACCCAAATGAATAACACCAAGTAATTCACCATGTTATTCACGACTCTTAGATCACTTGGCTTGCGTCTCTCAAAAGGTCGAGCCAGGGTCAGCTGATTCAGTAAACACCGCTCACATTAATAGGGACCTGCCACACTTTGCCATAAACAGATAAATTGTACCGGGAATTTTCCCCCCACACACACATCATTGTCACTTTATGTAACTTGCTGACAAAACCCATGACCCTTCAGGCCTTTTACGCCCTTAATGCATGAGTCATAAAGGCAAGCATGAACTCCGCATGCTTCCCAGTTGGGCACTGTAAACGCTTCTGCGCTTCACCTTGCACAGGATGTAAGGGGGGTGCCCAATAAACTAGCCCCCTCGTGGGCAATCTGTAATCACTACCACTGTCTCGCGGCCCAGAGTAGTAGTTGGACATATCACTAGACAGGCAAATTCACACTTAACACAAGTGTTATCTCAAGGTCATATTCACAACACTTCCCTGGACAGAATTCATAATTTATTTTCTCATATTACATCTGTGTGTATACCTGCTACTAGATAAACAGAAAATGCCAAGAAGTGTTTACATCAAGCGCTGCCACTTAAGAGTTCCAAGAACTAAATTAAAACAATTAGTGTGTGTGTGTGTGTGCATGGTGTGTGTGTGCATGGTGTGTGTGTGTGTGTGAGTGTGCATGGTGTGTGTGTGCATGGTGTGTGTGTGTGTGTGTATATGGTGTGTGTTTGTTTGTTTGTATGGTGTGTGCATGGTGTGTGTGTGTGTGTGTGTATGGTGTGTGTATGTGTATGGTGTGTGTATGTATGGTGTGTGTGTGTGTGTGTGTGTATGGTTTGTGCATGTACGGTGTGTGTATGGGTGTGTGTGATTGTGCATGGTGAGTGTGTGACTGTGTATGGGGTGTGTGTGTGTGTGTGTGTGTGTTTCCAATGCCATGAGGATAACATACAATTCTTAAAGCACTGGTCACATGGGCGCATTTTTTTTTTTAAGCAATTTCTTGCCGGAAAGTTATTTCGAGCAATTTTCGAGAAATTCGAGCAAGTTTTTGAAGCATTTTTATTGACAATCGTGATAGTCAATTTCTTGACTATTTCGAGCAAGATTATTGGTTCAAAACCCGGTTAATACCATATTTAATGACACGAAGCTTATTTATCGAGTATTTACCTTGGCTATATATAACATAGATCAATAACATTATGTATAAAATGCACAAACAGTTTTTACGACACACTGAGTTTATTATTTGGGTGGTGTTTTGGCGTGTTTGTTTACAAAACACAAGCCCATACAGCCGGTCATTCTCCACACACTAACAACCCTCCCTACTGTAACTACGATAGTTGAACCAGTCTATATTAAACACTCGTTCCTCCTCCTCGCCAGCCACTTACGAGTCCCCAATAGTTTTTCTTCGCTTTCTCTCATTTCTTTTTATTAATAACAATAATACCAAGGATAGCTGCTGCGTCGTCTGCATTGTTGTTGTGATGTTCCGTCTCCCTTCTACTCGCACAGCGGCGTTAACTTTTTTTTCTTGCTGTAGTAACTGAACCAAGAGCCACTCGTGTGACCACATTTGGAAGAAATTACTCGTAATTTCTTGCTCCAAATTAATTACTCATCAAAGGGATCGTGTGACCGTAACTTAAGTCACCCTTTAAGAAAAACTGTAAATACTGATTCACAAAACTTAAGGATAATTTCTGACTTAGAACCATCGGTGTAATGCAGAAAACAGTTATTGTATTCTAAAACCTACCCAAGAAATCTTTTACCCACTTACGATAT
Organism: Homarus americanus; assembly: GCF_018991925.1. NCBI lineage: Eukaryota > Metazoa > Arthropoda > Malacostraca > Decapoda > Nephropidae > Homarus > Homarus americanus. The sequence continues at coordinate 18,534 of NW_024727775.1, read as the reverse complement.
AATTCTTTTCTATTCCATCAATAGATGTTATTTTACTTTTTTATACGTATTTTTATTTTAGTAATTTATAAACTATTTTCTTTATATACTTCATTACCTTTTAGTGTAATGAAGAGAATGAATTACAGAAGGTTTGTATAATTATATTGCGAACAATATTTTTCCTCGCAATAAATAAACAATGACGATGATCTTGTTTACAATATGGAGCTTGATGTCTTACTCCATTTTCGTTTATTACATTTTCTGCCATACCCGACTGTTCTTTTCTTTCTTGTGGTGAAGGTTTTTGACAATTGATATATATATAAAGTTGAGTTAAGAATAATGACTCTGATATTATAGCCATTAGGTCCTGAATAATAAGTGGTGTCTAAGTGAACAAATGTATGATGTCTTCAATTACCAGCGTAGTGTGGGGTAACAGTGGGGGTAGAAGCGAAGGGTAGGAGTGAAGGGTGGGAGGAGTAAGGCGATGAGATGAGAGACTGGGAGTAAAGAGATTGGGAGAATGGGGGTGGGAGTAAGGGGTGGGAGTAAGGGGTGGGGAAATGAGCGTGGGGTGGGGTGGGGTAAGGGGTGGGGTAAGGTGGGAGTAAGGAGTTGGGAGTGGGGTGGGAGTAGGGATGGGAGTAATGGGTGGGAGTAGGGGGTGGGAGTGGGGGTGGGAGTAAAGGGGTGGGGTAAGGGGTGGAATGTAAGGCGTGGGGGAGTAAGGCGTGGGAGTAAGGCGTGGGAGTAAGGGGTGGGGGCTGAGGGGTGGGAGTAAGGGGTGGGAGTAAGGGGTGGGAGTAAGGCGTGGGAGTAAGGGGGTGGGAGTGGAGTGGAGTAAGGGGTGGGAGTAAGGGGTGGGAGTAAGGGGTGGGAGATGGGGGTGGGAGTAAAGGGGTAGGAATGGCAGGTAGAAGATGGGGGTGAGAGTGGGGGGTTGGGGATCTGAGGAGTTGGGATGGGGTGGGAGTAGGGCATGGGGAGTAAGGCGTGGGAGTAGGGGTGGGTGGGGTTGGGGTCTGAGGGAGTTGGGAGTGGGGGTATTAGTGGGGAGTTGGGAGTGGGGCGTGGGATGGGGGTTGGGAGTGGGGTTGGGGTGGGGGTGGGAGTGGGGTGGGGTGGGCGTGGGGTGGGGTCTGGGATGTGGGTCGCAGTGGGGGTGGGAGTGGGGTTGGGGAGTGGGGTGGGGAGTGGGGAGGTCTGGGAGATGGGCGTGGAGTAAGGGTTGGGATGGAGTTAAACGGGATTAAAGGAGTTGGGATGAGGGGTGGGAGTGGGGAGTTGGGAGTAGAAGTTGCTTGATAAGGGGTGGCAGTAAGGGGTAGGAGTAAGGGTTGGGAGCAAGGGGTACGAGTAAGAGGGTGGAAGCAAGGGGTGGAAGCAAGGGTTGGGAGTAAGGGGTATGAGTAAGTGGTAGGAGTAAGTGGTAGGAGTAAGGGGTAGAAGTAAGGGGTAGAAGTAAGGGGTAGGAGTAAGGGGTAGAAGTAAGGGGTAGAAGGAAGGGGTGGGAGCAAGGGGTGGGAATAAGGGGTGGGAATAAAGGGTGGGATTAAGGGGTGGGAGTAAGGGGTAGGAGTAAGGGGTAGGAGTGACGAGTAAGAATGTGGGACAAGAGGGAGGGGTAGCAGTGGGGGGTAGGGTTAGGTTACAAACTTCTATTTACTTCATCATATGTATCCTGCTGGTGATGTTCTCTCTTTAAACAATTTGTAAAATAAATAAATAAATGGTCAGGTGTAAATGGTAAGAATTTAACAGAGTAATACTGAGGTATTACAAGAAAGAACTAAAAACTGTCCACTGTGTGTATCAACATTTTATAAAAGTATTTGTGAAGCTGTAAAATACTTAGATATAAACTTTTAATTCAACTCTGTAATAAAAATAATTGCAATAATGAATCTAAACAAGAAATGAGCTGGGTGAAAAAAATCTACAAAATACTAAAAATATAAAAAAGAAGAATTACAGTAAAACCTGAATCATTGTAATAAACATTATTAAACTTTTCGTTGTTATGACCTAAAACAAACAAGGAAGACTCGTCTAGATTTTAGCTCTGTGAATTAACTCCTTGGATCGCTTTTGGGCAAGAGGGGAGTTACTCCGACTTATTCCGTGAAAATATTCCCAACTGTCCATAGAATCCGTTACAGTTTCCTTTATAGTAAGTGACTCACAAATGATTAATATTCCCATTCACCAATACTTTATTATATCAGAGAACAGTGCAGAGATAAGCTGGCCAATGAGCGATGGTCAAAGATAATACAGATTTAATACTGGATTGATAAGTACAGCTATAGTAATTTGTTTCATGTTACAGTAATAATAAACTTTATCAAATGTTATAACTACCAAAGTGTTATTTTCGTGATCGATACCCTGCTGCCAGGATTATAACATAGTTTAAAAGTTCAGTAAAAATATCATGCAGATTAAAACCTAACCTAGTGTATCGTAACCTAACTTAGCCTTTCCTAAGCTAACTTAGACTATCCTAAACTAGCCTAACCTATCCTAATCACACCAAACCTAACCTATCCTAAATTTATATATCATCAACAGATTTATAGATATGTTGGAGAAATAATTATCAAAAGTTTGTCTCTGCAAATGTATTTTTAAAAAAAGAAAATGAAATTAAAACTTTCTAGAGAACTCAATTGTGTCATGAGCGTTGCGGCTTGGTTAGGTTAGGTAACATTAGGTTAGGTTAGATAAGGTAAGGTAAGATTAGGTAAGGTGAGGTAGTGTTAGGGTTAAATACATTTTACTAATTTTGCATCAAAATAATCACGACTGAAGATATCGGATAAAAAACCTCTGAATATAATTCTTTTTCTGAGAAAAAAATTTCTTTACCACTTATTTTTTGCCCCACTTTTTTTTATTAGGTTTGATGAACTTAGATTAGGTTAGGTATTATTTAACTCTGAGTCATGGGTACTTATTGGATACTTGGCAGAATAACTTGTTATAACTTGGTCCTAACAAAGGCGGAGTCTAAGCAAAAATGTTCACTTGACCTCATATTTGGATTTCATTACTGAAGGATATTTACAGCTATACCACATTAATAAGGTCTATCTGCAAGTTTATTCAGTCATAAAAAAAAAATATACCCTAAATGTGGACAATAAAAATCTTCTATTTTGGTACAAATTACTTGAAAAGTTGTAAGAAGACAAAAGCTGCATCTCTTCCATTCAGCGAGAAATAGAACACCCAAGCCTCTTCTTGTCGTAAAAAAAAAAACTAATATTGTATTTTAGTATGTTGATGTATAAAACATTTTCTTCATTATTCTATGATAAAACAAGTCTAACAAGCATTATTAAAACATATATTATTAATTTTTTTTCATGCAATCGGGAAATAGCGACTACTATATCCAGGTTGATGGTGTTGAGGTCCTGTAAGTTACAGGCTAGATTACGAGCTCACTTACGGAGTTCGATGCCAAATATTTGTTTTGAGGATCCCGATCGGAGACTGTAAGTCCAGTTACTTGGTAAACAAGTAGATACAGTGAAATAAACTGCTGTACCTAAATATTATGTAAGTCAAAATATATTCCCAAAACAGCACGTTTACAGATGAAAATAATAAAAGCATAAATAATACAAACAAAATTAATTAATATGTTTTTTATTACAGTATTTTTAAATATCAGAAGCGTAGGTTCAGCGCTTCTTTTGTGTCTTTTTCCCGGTGAAGATGTAGTCTCCCCATGGCAGGTACTGGTCCTTTTGTACACGGCAGAAAGTGGTAGTTTCCTTCTTCTTGTTGTTGTTTTGGGTCTTGTTGTTTTGGGTCTTAGTGTGTTTTGTGGTCTGCAGTTTGTTAGATCGGGGGCCCTTCTCCTTCACCTGGCAAGGCTTCACCTCCACCTTAGTCACCTTCGATACAGTGTGTCGGAACACCATTGTGATGTACTGACACTAACAGCTCTCTCACTGAGGTCAAATCAAAATTTGACCATACAGAAAGAATTACGGTTTAATAAGGTTGGAATTTAAAGAAATTGACAACAAAATAAAGCTCTGTTTATCACTATAGTAAAGAGGGATGGTGTTTGTAAAGATGATGGATGGTGTTATAATATGTAGTGATGATGGATGGTGTTAAATGTAGTGATGAAGGATGGCGTTATATTGTAGTAATGATGGATGGTGTTATATGTAGTGATGATAGGAGGGTAATATATGTAGTGATGATGGATGGTGTTATATATATATTGATGATGCATGATGTTATATGTAGTGATGATGGTTGGTGTTATATGTAGTGATGCTGGATGGTGTTATATGTAGTGATGATGGATAGAGTTATATGTAGTGATGATGGATGATGTTATATGTAGTGATGATGGGTGGTGTTATATGTAGTGATGTTGGATGGTGTTATATGTAGTGATTATGGATGATATTATATGTAGTGATGATAGGATGGTTCTATATGTAGTGATGATGGATGGTGTTATATGTAGTGATGATGGATGATGTTATATGTAGTGATGATAGGTTGGTTTTATATGTATTGATGATGGATGGTGTTATATGTAGTGATGATGGATGGGGTTATATGTAGTGATGATGGATGATGTTATATGTAGTGATGATGGTTGGTGTTATATGTAATGATGTCGGATGGTGTTATATGTCGTGATGGATAGTTCTATATGTAGTGATGGTGGATGGTGTTATATGTAGTGATGATGGATCGTGTTATATGTAGTGATGATGGATAGTATTATATGTAGTGATGATAATGGATGGTGTTATAAGTAGTGATGATGGATGTTATATGTAGTGATGAAGGATGGTGTTAGTGAAGATTGTGAAGTGAGATGTAGTGAAGATTGTGAAGTGAGATGTAGTGAAGATTGTGAAGTCAGATGTGGTGAAGATTGTGAAGTCAGATGTAGTGAAGATTGTGAAGTGAGATGTAGTGAAGATTGTGAAGTGAGATCTGTGTGAGATGTAGTGAAGAGAGATTGAAGTGGAGATGTAGTGGTGTGAAATTGAGATGCGTGAGGGTGTGAGTGAGATGTGGTGAAGTTGTGAAGTGTGAGATGTAGTGAAGATTGTGAGTGAGGATGTGAGTGGAAGATTCTGGTGGGGATGTAGTGGTTATTGAGTGGGATCTGGTGAGATTGTGTGGGGATGTGAGTGAGATTGTGAGAATTGAGGATGTGGTGAGATTGTGAGTGAGATGTGGTGAAGATTGTGGAGAGTGGGGATGTGGTGAAGATTGTAAAAGTGAGGATATGGTGAAGATTGTGAAGTGAGATGTAGTGAAGATGTGAAGTGAGATGTAGTGAAGATTGTGAAGTGAGATGTAGTGAAGGTTGTGAAGTGAGATGTAGTGAAGATTGTGTAGTGAGATGTAGTGAAGATTGTGAAGTGAGAGGTAGTGAAGATTGTGAAGTGAGATGTAGTGAAGATTGTGAAGTGAGATGTAGTGAAGATTGTGAAGTGAGATGTAGTGAAGATTGTGAAGTGAGATGTAGTGAAGATTGTGAAGTGAGATGTAGTAAAGATTGTGAAGTGAGATATGGTGAAGATTGTGAAGTGAGATGTAGTGAAAGATTGTGAAGTGAGATGTAGTGAAGATTGTGAAGTGAGATGTATTGAAGATTGTGAAGTGAGATGTAGTGAAGATTGTGAAGTGAGATGTAGTGAAGTTTGTGAAGTGGGATGTAGTGAAGATTGTGAAGTGAGATGTAGTGAAGATTGTGAAGTGGGATGTAGTGAAGATTGTGAAGTGAGATGTAGTGAAGATTGTGAAGTGAGATGTAATGAAGATTGTGAAGTGAGATGTAGTGAAGATTGTGAAGTGAGATGTAGTGAAGATTGTGAAGTGAGATGTAGTGAAGATTGTGAAGTGAGATGTAGTGAAGATTGTGAATTGAGAAGTAGTGAAGATTGTGAAGTGGGATGTAGTGAAGATTGTGAAGTGAGATGTAGTGAAGATTGTGAAGTGAGATGTAGTGAAGATTGTGAAGTGAGATGTAGTGAAGATTGTGAAGTGAGATGTAGTGAAGATTGTGAAGTGAGATGTATTGAAGGTTGTGAAGTGAGATGTAGTGAAGATTGTGAAGTGAGATGTGGTAAAGATTGTGAAGTGAGATGTGGTGAAGATTGTGAAGTGAGATTTGGTGAAGATTGTGAAGTGAGATGTGGTGAAGATTGTGAAGTGAGATATGGTGAAGATTGTGAAGTGAGATGTAGTGAAGATGTGAAGTGAGATGTAGTGAAGATTGTGAAGTGAGATGTAGTGAAGGTTGTGAAGTGAGATGTAGTGAAGATTGTGTAGTGAGATGTAGTGAAGATTGTGAAGTGAGATGTAGTGAAGATTGTGAAGTGAGATGTAGTGAAGATTGTGAAGTGAGATGTAGTGAAGATTGTGAAGTGAAATGTAGTGAAGATTGTGAGGTGAGATGTAGTAAAGATTGTGAGGTGAACATAAGAACATAAGAACATAAGAACATAAGAAAGTGGGATACTGCAGGAGGCCGACTGGCCCATACAGGGCAGATCCCTTTCACACCCATCCCAGCACTTCCATGTGCCTATCCAACTTCGTCTTGAAGCTCCCTAGCGTCCCCGATCCTACTATAGCACTCGGTGCCTATTCCACATATCCACAACTCTATTACCAAACCAGTGCTTGCCTATATCCTTTCTGAATCGGAATTTATCTAATTTAAAGCCATTTGTTCTAGTTATTTCGTTATTACTGAGCTTCAGAACATCTTCCATTTTACCCTTGTTAATCCCACTTACCCACTTGTGCACCTCTATCATATCTCCCCTAACTCTACGCCTCTCTAATGAATGTAAGCCTAAGCTTTTCAGTCTTTCTTCATATGGAAGGTTTCTAATATTATGGATCATTTTTGTCATTCTTCTTTGTACTCTCTCCAAAGAATCTATGTCCATTCTATAATAAGGACACCAGAACTGAACCGCATAATCCATGTGTGGCCTCACTAATGCTAGGTAAAGTTTCAAGATAACGTCAGCAGTTCTGTTACTCACAGACCTAGATATGAACCCAAGAATCCTGTTTGCCTTGTTGCGAACGCTAATACATTGTTTTCTAGGTTTCAAGTCGTTGCTAACAAATACACCTTGATTTTTTTCACAAACTGAGTTTTCTATTTCCGTGTTACCTAGTTTATACTTAACGTTTGTATTCGTCTTCCCTATCTGTAGTACCTTGCATTTATCACTATTAAAATTCATTTGCCAGTCTACTGACCACTCATGTAAGGTATCTAGATCTCTTTGAAGGTGTTCAAAGTCACTGTCTAAATTTATCACTCTCCCCATTTTGGTATCATCTGCAAATTTACTAATCCTACTAGTTATGCCTAAATCAAGATCATTAATGAATATAACAAACAGCAGAGGGCCTAATACAGATCCCTGGGAAACTCCGCTTTTGACCGCACCCCAGTCTGACTTAAATCCATTTATGCTGACTCTTTGTTTCCTACCAGTTAACCATGACCTAATCCATTTTAATACTGATCCACCTATTCCATGTGCTTCTACCTTCCTTATCAATCTCTCATGAGGGACTCTATCGAATGCTTTACTGAAATCTAAATAAATTATATTTATATGACTTATCATTATCTACCGCTTCAAATATACTTGAGAAAAAAGCTACAAATTTTGTGAGATAAGAACGCCCCTGGGTGAACCTTGCATAGAAGAATGAATTGGGGTTGAATGTTTCAAGGTGGCTTCTGATTTTGTAGCAATAATTGACCTGAGCAACTTGCTCTGGCGATTGACGCAGGAGACTAATGGGATTTAATTGATGCTATTGATTTATCACCCTTTTTGAAAATCGGAACTACATTTGGTAAGTTTCCAAGCTTCTGGCACTAGGCCCGATTCTAATGACTTATTAAATAAACTGCTAATGGATTACTCAACTCATCTCTACATTCTTAATATTCTAGCATATACCTCGCCTGACCAGGCGATTTATGAGGCTTCAGTTTGTTAATTACTTTAGCTAATATCGTTACTAGTAATATTGATATTCATCAACATTTATACTGTCGTTATATACCTTATGAACTTCTGGAAACTGTGCTAGGTTTTCATTTGTGAATACGGAGCGAAAATGACTATTTAACGTACTACACATTTCTAACTCATCATCAGTCATTTCTCCTGTCGAAGTTTTAAGGGGACCTATTGTATCTCTAACCTTTGATTTATACAGTTGATAAAAAGCTTTGGGGGTATATTTCGATTCGTTTGCTACCTTGATTTCATAATTTCTCTTTGCTTTCCTAATTTCTGTTTATACCTGTCTTGTTAGGTTCTGATAGTAACCAAGTAAGTGATTTTCGCCTTTCCTAACTTTTCTATATACTCCTTTCTTTTTCCCTAGAAGATCTAAGAGTCTATTATTCATCCATTTTGGTTGGTTCCATATCGATCTGAATTTTCTTTTAGGGATGTGTTTATTTTGGGCATTATTGATTGTCGCAATAAATTGTTCATAAGTAGCTGCTAAATTAAATTCGGGGTTATCCCGTCCTAAGTTGACAGTTTCCGGAGGTGTGGGGGGGATTAATCTTTTGACCATAGGGTCATCCCTTAGGTCTCTCCTTATGCTACCGTAATTAGCATTCCTAAAATCCGGGATCAAGGCCGACTTTTCCTTCTTCCTGCCATCCCATATTATGTTAAAATATATGGCTTTATGATCACTGTTTCCTAGTTCGTCTCCAATCCCAACATCATTTACTAGATTTTCATTATTACTGAGAACTAAATCGAGGATATTATTTCCTCTAGTGGGCAAGTTTATAAATTTATATATAAAACTATCCTGTACTACTTCTATAAAATCTTCAGATTCATTATCGCTAAGTTGATTTTTCCAATCTATGCCTGAAAAGTTGAAATCGCCTAGAATACATACATTGTTTCTATCAGATGCCTTCTTTATTTCCTCCTATAGCAATTTACCATCGTTCCTACTCAAATTAGGTAGTCTATATATAACACCAATGACTACGGATTCACTGCCCTCACCAATCTCTACCCAAATACTTTCATTGTCGCTATTTGTTTTAATGTTTGATTTATTGCAGTCTTAATGACACCCTGGATATACACTGCTACACCGCCACCTCTCCTTCCTACTCTGTCAAATTTAAATAGGTTATATCCTGAATATGAAATTCTGGCTAAAAAATGCTTGCTGTTTGAATCTCTATCCATGTTCGCTATTGCAATTATATCTATGTTTCTTTAATAACAATGGCGCTTGAGCTGGTCCATTTTGTTACACATTGGTGGCTTCTACTATTAGTATAATAAACACTCAATATATTTCTTCCGTTTCTATCTGTTTTACATTTATTACTTTGATGTTTGTTATTATGACTAACTATATTTTCAGCATTATCTACTTCTGTTTCACTACTTCCCAGGACCTGCTTGTTCTTTGACTCCCATTTTCCCCGACCCCTCTCTACTGGCGAAACCCCCCCTTCGGAGTGACAATTTCACGCTCCAGGGATGCAGACAACGTCTTTACCCCCTCACGAGACAAGTGTACTCGGTCGCGACAGTACAGGTAGTCGTTGCCATAAAATCGTTGCCAGTCATCAATGAATGCCCAACCATTGTTTGCACAATGTTTTTCCAGTCGGCAATTAATAGCAATTGCCCTGGACAGCCATTCACGACCAACCCCTCTTCTAGGCAAGACACCACATACTATCGGGATCCCTCCCCTATCTCTAATCTTCCCCAGCGCCTCCCTATACCTCTTGAAAAGTTCCTCACTCCTAACCTTACCTATGTCGTTTCCTCCCACACTAAGACACACTACTGGATTGGTACCCTCCCCTGACAAAACTCTGTCTAACCTCTCGGCTACATGCCCTATCCCAGCCCCAGGAGAACATACCCTAGTCCTACGTTTCCTATCTCTCGCACAAAAAGCCCGATCCATAAACCCCACCTGGCTGAAGATTGTGAAGTGAGATGCAGTGAAGATTGTGAAGCGAGATGTAGTGAAGATTGTGAAATAAGATTATAAAGTAAACTGTAGTAATTGAGGTTAAACGAACGCGGGTTATTCTGTAGTGTATCCGTGTCTTGTTAACGTGGAACCAACATGGCGGTGGTTCTCAATATAGATACGTTACTAGGATTTCAATAGGTTGGGTTAGATTATCAATCAGGTTGGGTTAGGATTAGGTTAGGTAGTGTCGGGTAAATGGGTTATATTAGGTAGGTGGAGAAAGTTAGGATTGATTAGGTGGCTTATGTCAGACGGGGGAGGTTAGGTTAGATTATGTCAGGTTAGGTTAGATTATGTCAGGTTAGGTTAGATTACGTCAGGTTAGGTTAGATTATGTCAGGTTAGGTCAGATTACGTCAGGTTAGGTTAGATTATGTCAGGTTAGGTCAGATTACGTCAGGTTAGGTTAGATTATGTCAGGTTAGGTCAGATTACGTCAGGTTAGGTTAGATTATGTCAGGTTAGGTTAGATTATGTCAGGTTAGGTTAGATTATGTCAGGTTAGGTTAGATTATGTCAGGTTAGGTTAGATTATGTCAGGTTAGGTCAGATTACGTCAGGTTAGGTTAGATTATGTCAGGTTAGGTAAGTAGGTAGAGGTGGGTAAAAAGGTTAGGTTAGGTCGGCAGGTTTTAGTGTAGGAGCTTAAGTAATCCCGTAAAAATTTCATGTTAATTTTTGACACCATACATTATAATAATCCTTATAAACTATGTTAAGGAACTGTGGTGTCATTTTTTCTGAACGGTTTATTATAAGTTTTATGCCTTTAAAGAAGTTTTATTAAAGAGCGGCGTAATGAACCACAGATGTATTACCATTAAATCCTAATTAACTTAAAACATGACTAATAACCTATGAACATGTAGTATTATATGATTACAATTTAACATAATATATCATGAATGCTGTTATAATATCATAAGTGTGTTACAAACATGGCTGCTCATATATGCCATCCTGTCTCTGGCAAAGAAGAGATTGCAGTAAGTAAAATTATTTGCTAAAGACAAATACTGGAAATTAAACATATACATATTACCATTATCTGAAAAGCTTAGAACAACCGTTTTATATTTATTAAAAGTTTGTAGTGTTATACATCATGTATAAACCAGTCACCAGTTATTATTTACGACATTCACTTCCAGTCCTCGTCATCAGGTCTTCTGTGTACAACAGATTCCTTCACCTTGTTTGACATTTTCTCATCATCTGTGACAGTTACACATCTCGGTGCATGTCGCTGCTGTGCTTTCGATTCTTTCTGTATGAACATGACAATGATCACATTCTGACGCCACATCCACATTTAACAAGTTCTGTGATTGCTTCTGGAGCTGGTGGTTGGTCTGATATTACAAGTATGAAACAGTCATTGCCAATCTTCCTGCCATGCTCTAATTGTGAAAGCATTTCACTGTCTGCATCACAAGACCACAGAAGAGCTTGATACCTTCCTCTCAATATATGATGCTTTAGAGTTGCTGCAGTCGCTGGTAGTTCTCCAGCTTCTGCCTGCGTTTTCTTGAAGAGATGCCATCTAAGTTATGACAGTTTAGTGAAAGTCATTCGTGGACAGTAGAGCTTAAATACAAATTCCTTTAGACCAATAAACATGTCTGCTGGAGGGCATTCGGTCTACTCAGCATCTTGAATGCATCTAGGACTTTTGTGTTAGATTTCATCAAAGTGCTCCAACATGCTTTCTTTCCTTTGCCAACAAATTTTCCAATGCAGTCAGATCCTGTGAAGGCATGGAAACCTGTAAGGCTCTCTGCCCAATGTGTCGTCGCTCACCAGTTCCTGTTTTCATACTTGTATTTTCTCCAAGTTGAGGCTGCTTTAATATACCAAACACATCAGTGTCTGGTGACTTGATATGTACAGTGCTGCCCTTCTGTGATGCATATACTGTATGTCCTGCTTAAGTTCTATAACTTGTGATAGCAATTTGATGGTTGAAGTCTTATTTGCTGCTTTCCACGACAGAAGATTAACCTTGGACATCTTTTCCCAGATGCTCAATGGACCAACAATACGTTTCTTGACAAAATTTTCATAATTTTGTCTTCCAACTTCATATGCACATAGATTGTCATATTTGGCATTTTCTGGCATTACAGCTCCAGTTACCAAGTTTAAAAGAGCATCATTTTTCTGGGATTACAGTCACCAATAACATTGTGTAGCTTCTGTACATCAGCATATTGACGGCTGACAATAGCTGTAGAGAGCTCATGATGTTCTGTTCTTTTGTAATCTTTATGAGTTTGATATTTTATGTAATGAACTTAATTTGAAAACCCAAATGGTAGTATATGATCTTTTATCACCTTAGACACTCTGTGCGTCATGCCTCTCAAGTGATTTTTTTCATCTCTTACTTCTCTGGACAAATACGACCTTTATCCCATCAGAAAAAATATCACCATATATTTTCTTAATCTACAGGTGCCAAGGTTTAAAATGACGGATGGTGTTAAAAATTAACCTGAAATTTTTACGTGACCACATATTGTCTTGTTGGGTTTCTGAGAGAACTTCACGGCTAAATAGCGCCTCTGTATTGATAGCCGGTACATGTCGTAATATCCACCGCTCATAGTTAAATCTTTATGTCCGTTTATTTTGTCCTAATTTAAGTATCAAAGAGTGTTTTTATTTTTAAGTATCTTAAGTATCTTTTTCCTCACTCTTAAGTATCTAAGTATGATGTTTTTTTCATTTTTAAGTAACTAACCATATTTTTGTTTTCATTATAAAATGTGATTGATATAGACAACAGAAGTAAATATCAGCTGGAGGTCGTAAACGAAGCTGATGTGAAGTATTTTGACTCACTGTTCCCACGAACTAATTGCTTCTCTGGTTTATACCGAAGAAATAAAACCGTCAACGAACCATCCGATTCAAATGTGTCTTAGGCGATACAGGGTGTTTAGGCGTCATTCTGATACCAAGAATGACTTTGTGTACTGTGGTGAAGCTGGGGGTAGGATAGGGTTGGGTTGGGTTGGGATGGGTTAGGATTACGCATGTGTGGGTATATTCTGTCGCATTTTATAGGTATCTTGCGTCTTTCTCTTTATTCCTTCTTTATCATGAGTATCTGTGCCTATTAATACACCACCTCGCAGGATAGTGGAAGAGGAATGGATAGTAACGAGATAATATTCTTCTTACATATACCTTAGCTTGATTACAGGTAACACCAGGTAGAAGTTACGTGACTCTTAAGAGTTTTCCTCGACTTGGCTGATTCAACTGTAAGACTTGCTGTATTTATCCTTATTAAAATCCTCCACCTGTAAGACCCTCCACTTGTAAGACTCTCCACCTGTAAGACCCTCCACTTGTAAGACTCTCCACCTGTAAGACCCTCCACTTGTAAGACTCTCCACTTGTAAAACCCTTTATGGATTTGAAATACCTTCTCGTCTTGACTCCACTAGTACTGTACACACCCTCTCTAGCCTTAGTTTACAGTAATGTTGAAGTATATAATGAAGACTCACAGCTCATGGGTTAGAAAAACAAAAGATGCTTGTTTTATTTATTTATTTATTTATTTATTTATAGCTTATTTTAGAATCCCCGAAAGTTAGAACAAAATGGCTGACGGGACTCACAAGCGGGCGATGTTTACAGTATGGACCAAGAATAAAAATAAATGAAAAATAAAATAAATAAATCGTAAATTGGTGCATTGTTTCTCCAGGGGTAATTATAGAAGTACAAATGTTCTCCAGCAGTGGGTAACGATCATAGCCACGTATAGAGCTTCTAACGCAGGTAGATTGATATAGATGCATTACCTGGAGTTAGTGGGTTACAGGGGCCTCCTACACGATAATATTAAAGGTGTTTTTTCCTTCTGTTTGTGGCACTTGAGGTGTTTAGGTTAGGTTTAATTAAAATGGTTTAGTTATAATAGTTATATTACGATAAGTTAAGTTGAATTTAGAACTTTTGATTTGCATATATCGTGTTTTAGAAGGATTTGTTAGCTAATAAGTTTAATTTGGATAAGTTTAGTTTAATTTAGATCATTTGATTTTACAAGGTCGTATTATAATGACTGGGAACCATATAGAAAACCTGTTAGAAGTAAATATTTCTACGGCAGTGAATGAGTAGGTCAATAAGTGGTGTATAGAGCTGCTGACGCAACTTAAACGGTATATACTGTACATTATATGTTATCAGAGCTTTCCTGTTGTACGTAACCGCCTCCGTCAAAGTGTCTTAGTGGCTCATGTGAAGATTAGCCTCTAGTTTATTTAACCTCAAGATTAACTACACTGGCACTGCCTGACCTGACCTGTTACCCTACTACCTACCCTACCCTACCCTGCCCTACCCTTCTTCTAACCTAACTTAACTTCCCAGGTAGCGTTAGGTTAATCATTAGTTGAAATAAGCTGGGAGGTTAATCTTCAGGTAATCTATCTTAATTAACAATTTTGGTCAGGTGAGGCCTTCCTTACCTTACTCGAGAGCAGGAGGACTTGCTAACATCTACAGATCATCGTCAACCAAGGCAGATATTGAATACCTTTTGTTTACCTTCGTGGCTTAAGAACACATCTTAACACCATAAGACTATTCGCCTCAATACAATAATACAGTAATTGATTATTGTATTCTAATAAAATTTACGGTGTATCTTGTGAACCAGATTTATTGTTTGACCTTAGTGAATGAGAAACTGGTTGAGGTGTATTGTGGTAAACATCCTTAAGAGCAGCTCTGTGTGTTCTTACGACCTCAAGTAACACAAAAGGTAGCCAATATCTACCCTTGATCAGTCACTTTATGTAGATGTCAATTGTGTCATTTTTCTAGACTTAGTGCCCCCTGGAGGAGAAAGTAAATACAATGTTGATATATTTTGGTCACAACACACACTAGTAGATTATTTTTCCTTTTAACTAAATAATTAACACTATGAAGCTAACTAATTATATAACTCAAAGATGGTAACCAATATGGCGTCGATATTGTTCACATACTCTATGATAAATAGATGTATTGTCTGTTTAATTTTAGGGAAAAATTTAATTTATAAACTTTTGAGAATCTGGATACAGGAGTTTTGTCTTTGTGTGTGTGTGTGTGGTGATGATGACGCATACTTTCCTCTGCAGTGAAAAAAATATCTTGACATTGCAAAGTTTAACTGTAAGCCGAAGGAACGTTTGTAATGTGACTTGTTATGTGAAATTGTAACTTGAAATTCTTTGTGAAAAAAATATTTCCCTATAAAGTTTGGCAATAAATGAAGTATTACATCAAGGTGTAACTTGTAGTTCCTTGTGGAGTAATTACCTATGTGGACGATACAGCTACTCCAGGGTGTAAGACCTAGAGTAGAAAGTCTTTAGACCTTACCTGAGGTTGAAAGACTCTTATAGTGGAACGTCTTAGGTATTGAAACTTTAATTACAGTAAATAAAATATAATCTACCTAAACATTCCTTCACCTGGCGACAACTAATGATACAGGTGGTGTAATAGCTCTTTAAAATTCTTCCGTTTGATATAATAATGACCACACATGAACTTATAATGTGCAATATCTTGATAACACATTAGCTGCAACATTACACATAGTCCAGTGTATGTGTAGTGAGGGACATCTACCTAAGTGAGTTACAGAATGTGGAGTTGAGGCAAAAAAAAGTTGGGACATGTTTGAGATCATCAGTTGAGCCAAACGTTTATACTCAATATTGTTTTAATGGTATTTTAGAGCGACCGAAAAATGTAAACAAAATGGCCGGCTAGGTGACACATACCTTACAAGAAATTAACATGAGAACGAACACACACACACACACACACACCAGTTTTACCCACATTATCACCAGACTATCGGCATACCTGGTCGGTGGACACCTGCCTCCTCCTCCTCCTCCTCACCTTGCTAATATGCTAATATGCTAATATGCTCTGGTATGTTCCAGTCTATTTAAGATATGCTCCCATCTATCTTAAAGAGCTTATGCTAGGTTGGTCTGATATGCTCCTCAAAGACTATGCTGATATAATCTTGTCATCTGATATGCCATTATGTTCATATCACTCTAAAGGATATACTAATATGTTCTGATATGTTGGTATGGTTCTGTCTCTCAGAGGGTGTGCTGATGTACTATAAGAGCATATGGGGTATGCTGATATACTTGGTTATGTAGCTAGGCTCATATCTCTCTTGCAGGGTATGCTAATATACCCTGATATGCTTGCATCTATCTCTGAGCGTATACTGGTTGACTGTAATGACATAAGAGATATGCTGGTATGCTTCTAAGGGAATATGTTAACATACTCTAATAATAATTTGAAATGAGGTTAGCTATACCTTAGATTCAGGGGATATACTGATATGATATGAATTAACCTAGAAGTATACTGATATGTTCTCAAGGCATTCAGGGGATCTGTTAGTATGCTTCGACATACTTTCGGAACAAGGTAAACTGGACCTTCAGAAGATAGGGTGATATGCTGACATATTCTGATGGATCTGAGAGAGAGTGGAAGACTATGAGAGCTAGTTAATATACTCAGGTATGTTGATATCCCTTCATGGCACTTGGGATATATGGTAATATACTCCGATGTGTCTCTTTGGATATACTGATATGCCACTAATGGGTCCCCAGAAAGCAGGAGACAAGTTGATCTGCTTCGAGGACACTAATCTGTATAATGATTTTTTCCCTGACTGTTAAGAAGTATACTGGTATATTTCAAATGTTGCTTAGTATTATAGTATACTTTGGGCTGTTCTGAACATATTTCACAGCTGATTTTCAGAAATATATGCTGCTGTCACTGGCTTGTTTATTCCGGAGACATTGATTATACTTTGAGTATGTTGATATGCTTTGTTACCAGTCAAGGAATATGCTGTTATGTTCTGACACTTCTCAGTGATTACCCTGATATACTTAGATACCTGACAGTATTTATTGGAGTATAGTGTCCTATACTCTGATGTCATTCTATTGATATGCTGATGAGCTGACATACCGCTTTATGTAACTGTGATATATTGAATCATATACATCCATTCCTCACGCTTAATATATATGATATTCTAAACAATGCTGATATTATTTATGTTATACCCTGATTATATACTAACATACTACAGTGTCATTTATAGTGTATGATATTAAACATTCGGGGTATACTTTGAGGTTATTTAGAGAATATGATGGCAAACGGTGATATACTCTGATGCCATATTTGGTATACACAGATATATTGATATAATTTATATAATATACCGATAGATATAACTAAATATCTGTGGAATAAATCCTGTACTTTTTGATATACCATTCAGGGTGAAGGTATGCTAATATACCACGATAGCACCCGTCTCTCAGCGCTAATATACCCTGATGGCACACTTAACATCCTGGCGCCGGTCGTGGGGTATACTGATATGCTAAAGTCTTCTTCATCTTCTAATATCTCGACCTCAGCTTCGTAAACTGTGATTACTTAAACGTATTTAACGCTCGTTTACGTAACTTTTTTGTAGAATAAATGAATGTATATCCGGGGTTCTTCTGTTTCTTTGTCCATCTGATGTTTGCGTCCATGTTGAGGAGAACCACTTAGCAGGGCTCGCATTTTCCCATAATGTGTTACCTCAAGTTCCATAATTTGCACTTAGTGAAGCCACGATATCCCGCGTTATGTTGCCCGTCTTACTTACTTCTGGGTTATGTGTCTTAAGTTGGTGAAAAAATTAAATTAAGGCTGAATTATTGTTAAATGTTAAGGTATTATAGTACTTGTCTGTCGTGTTGTTAATATAACATAGTTTCACCAGCAGTATGTACTCAAGAGCTTATTAACATCGTTGACGAGTCAGAGCCGCAACACTGAACCAATCTATATGAACATTAACACAAAAATAAATTGTTACATTACATCGACTATCAAGACATAACTTACAATACAAATTAATAAATAATTGTACCAGGCAGATAAAAATATTAGTCACAAAAAATTATGAAAATAGTCTTAATGTTCACGCCAGAACTTACCCCATAACAAAAGCCATACAACATTTTCCCAGTTAAGACTTCGTTAAATACAATCTCAAACTCCTTCTCAGAAACTGTGTGTTGGTGGTGTGCCACGTGTGGTGTGTGTGTGTGTGTGTGTGTGTGTGACAGCACCTTTGATTTATACAAATATTCACCCAAATGAATAACACCAAATAATTCACCATGTTATTCACGACTCTTAGATCACTTGGCTTGCGTCTCTCAAAAGGTCGAGCCAGGGTCAGCTGATTCAGTAAACACCGCTCACATTAATAGGGACCTGCCACACTTTGCCATAAACAGATAAATTGTACCGGGAATTTTCCCCCACACACTCATCATTGTCACTTTATGTAACTTGCTGACAAAACCCATGACCCTTCAGGCCTTTTACGCC